>NW_026621981.1:0-12500 GCF_003711565.1 Takifugu flavidus | reverse complement strand
AGAAGAACGTTTGAGAAGAACGTCTCCTCACACCACCACTGAGGACCTCTGATGGGATTTCACACCACAGTCGACTTATCATCGACCAGTGAACACACACTGCAGTTCACCTCCCCACCACAGGTGGCGCCGCGCCCTCTCATAGCCTGAAGGTGCTGGACCCTGGCTTCGTTCCTTCGTTCCTTCTGAGCTCCACGCTTCTGTCTGAACCATCTCACGCTCCGGTTCTGCTCTGAAAACACTTTATTCTGTAGATTCAAGACATTTGAACTCTCCTCAACGTTTTCACTCCCCGTCGCTCCCACATTCCAGACAAGCTCGGCTTCTTTGTCCAGATGACATCACAAACACAAGGCTGTGACAGGAGGAATGCAGGGCGAGAGAGGGGTCGACGCCATGACGGGGGGAGAGAGAGGGAGAGGGGGGGGGGAGGGAGAGAGAGGAGAGGGGGAGAGAGAGAGAGGGCGAGAGAGGGGTCGAAGACGTCGGGGGAGATGGGACGGGGGGGAAGAGAGAGGGGAGGGGTGAGGGAGAGGAGAGAGAGAGATAAGAAGGGAGAGAGAGCGAGAGAGAGGGAGAGAGGGGTCGACGCCATGATGGGGGAGAGAGAGGGAGAGAGGGAGAGGAGAGAGAGAGAGGGCGAGAGAGGGGTCGACGCCATGATGGGGGAGAGAGAGGTAGAGATGGGGAGAGAGGGGGAGGGAGAGAGAGAGGCGAGAGAGGGGTCGATCGACGCCATGATGGGGGAGAGAAGAGGGAGAGAGGGGGAGAGAGTGGGAGGGAGAGAGAGAGATGGCGAAGAGGGGGAGAGGTGTCGACGCCATGATTGGGGAGAGAGAGGGAGAGGAGTGGAGAGAAGGGGGGTGGTATAGAGAGAGGAGAGTGGGCATAGAGTTGAGGGAGAGAGGAGAGGGAGACAGTTGATCTAGGGGGAGAGAGAGAGAATAACCAGATGATGAAGAGAGTCTGAAGAAAAAACTGAAAGAAACAGGAAAAAAAGGATTCCATTGATTCAGCAGGGCATGAATGGACTTCACGGAGGACTCCACAGACACACACACACACACACACACACACACACACACACACACACACACACACACACACACCAGTCCTCCCTCGCGGCCTCTCTCATCCCTCCGTCAGTGTTTGTGCTCCATTCATTAATCTCCTTTAGAGACTCAACCCCGGCTCCTCCTCCGTGAACCCTCAGGACAGTTTTCACACACTGGCGGTCGGTTCCGACCACGTTTCTCTGTGTGTTCAGCTTCAAACCACGAGGGCGCCAAAAGCCCCGAAATGCACGTGAATGCAGCAGGATGTCACCATGACAACAGCCACCATAATCTGACAATCCAGGTCATGTGATCAAATAATCCCAAAAACCTGCTTGTGTTGCTCTCAAAAGGCTCCGATAATGGCCAGGCCTCTATAGGAACATGATGACATCACCATAGCAACCGCTGCATCAGAAAGGTGGCAGGTCCTGCCGGACGGGCCCTCGTCCACACGTCCACCTCAGCCAGCGCGTCCGAAGACGTGACCACGGTAACCACGCACGTGCACACAGATGTGAGGTCAGAGGAACCTTCACAACCTCTGCACAGACACGGTCGTTAAGAGCAGCAGAGCAGACGGAGCCAAACTAATTATGGAGGATTCTGGGTGTGTGTGTGTGTGTGTGTGTGTGTGTGTGTGTTGTGTGTGTGTGTGTGACCACAGAGGAGGTTAACAAGCACGAGCCCATCGGTCGGCATCTGCAGATGATATTAGGAAGCAATACGGTCCCTGAAATCCAGCATCAGCTGCATTAATCCAAACCAGACTCCCTTCATTTTCCAATCAGAGCAGCCCCCCCCCCCCCCCCCACACACACACACACACACACACCAGGAGCACCCACGACAGCAGCAGCCGATCGATCCGGAAACAAGGATCAGGACCTGAGGAATATGGAAAGGGCAGATGTTTCGCAGCATCTGCAGGGTTGAGCCCTGCACAGCTGATTTCCAGCTCTATTCGACGCATGGAAACACACCACCAGGGATAGAATGAGGGCCAACGTGCCGACCCTGCTATCTGGAGCCATGCGGGACACCGCTCTTCTCCCTGCACGTCTTCAGCAGGAGCAGAAGGTTCCAGGACAGAAAAAAAGGTTCCGGGACAGGAAAAAAGGTTCCGGGACAGGAAAGTGACCAGTGATAAAAGCCGAGACACAACCTGGAGCGAGGCTCCGGGCCAGCGAGGCCTCCGCGGACGCCTGCTGCTTCCCCCTCCACGTCTCTCGTCCTACTGGTCCAGCCAAACCAGCGAGGCGGCCGCTCTGGCTCTGGCTCTGGCTCTGGTTCGGTGGAGAGCTGAGTGAGCGTCTCCCCCTGCCCAGGACATTCCTGAATGAATCCCAACAGAAGCTGAGACGTCCACGTGGTGGAGACGCGCTGGATTTATGCTCTCGCGGCTGCAGGCCTGAGCTACAGCTAATTGGGCTAAGTGGTCCGGCCCGCTGAGCGATGGCGGGCGGCGTCGGCGGCACGTTGACCGGCGTCGATACACGTCAATCAGCAGCAGCGATTATTGATGAACACCAAAGATCGCTGAACAGGAATCTAATCACAGTGATTAATCTATCGCGCAGGATTACAGGGAGAGCGCTAACTGACTCCCCGCTTTCCTCATTCCTTCACTTCCTGTTAGCTTCTTCAGCTACTTAGCATGAGGGTTGTCGCTCTCTTTGTGTAGCGGTGCGCTAGCTGTCTGAGACGGAGGTCTTGGGTGGATTATAGGAGAGTAGGGTGATGATAATTAATGGGATTAACAGATTAGGGGGATTCATCTGCGGCCGCCTGCGTCACTGCTGGAGTCAGAGACGGAAGAGATCAGCCTAAAAACAACTGCACAAGATCACTTTCCAGCATATTTCTGGGTTCTAATCCCATAAACAGGTTCTAATCCAGTCCAGGCCGAGCAGCTGTCTGAGGAGCCAGAACTAGCTTAAACAAACTTTCAAACGAAGCGATGCTGGTCAGTAATCGCTCCGGTTCCTCCCAGACCTTTGAAGCTCCAGCTGGTCCTTCCTGATTCTGTCGCCCTCCACGTCTAAATGTTTGTCCCGGGTCAACCCGGTCCGGCAGAACACCAGAACATCCGTCACCATCGCCCTCGAAGTCAGCGATAGAAGATTTGGTTTCGGCGTTTTGGCCACGGCGCCGACACAATGATGGACGACGCTTGTGGAGCACGTCTGTGACCTGAAGGGTTTTTGCTGGACCCTGGGACACCCTCCCTGAGTGATAACCCCTCATTATCTGCTGCTTCCCAGCTCCGCTCCCTGGACGGACCCGTCCTGTTCCAGACCTGCTGCCCCGGGACAAGGAGCCAGCTCTGGTGCGGTTCCACACAGGATCCGTGTGGTCACACTTGTTCTCTCCAGGCTGAGACTTGTTTCCTTCTGGATGCAGAAGGTCACACGTGAAGAAGAACCACGCAGAAGAGCGTGGCCACGAGTCCCTGGAAGTTCACGCTTGTTCCTCGTGAGAAACACTTTAGCGAGGTTCTGGAGCTGCTCTCCATGGCCGCCAGAACCTCGGAGAACAGCTCATTGTTCCATTTACACACAGAAAACCGACTCAAGGACGCTTTCATCTGATCCTGAAAGAGGAGGAGGCTGTTGGGAGAACTCTGCCACTCCTGGAATTTCAAGGAGTTCTCCCACATTTGTGAGAAATGGAAACTTTTCTCCTTTTCTCACCAGTTTGACCTGAAGACGAGAAGAGCTGAAATGAAGCGCGATCATCTTCCGCCAGCGTTGTTCTGACCACGGTTCTGCTGGAGACGAGCTCCTCACAGCCTCCGTGAAGGAGCGCTGGTCTCACACACACCTGCAGACGTGTTGAGGCTCAGACTCGCTGAGCTGGAGGAGAACGAACGAGCAGAAGAAGAAGCTCAAAACGACGATAACACGAGTAGAAAAGCTCAGAGAATCCCTCAAAACACAGTGGTGTGTGTGTGTGCCTTTGTCTGTGTGTGTGTGCCTGTGTGTGCGTGGTGTGTTGTGTGTGTTGTGTGTTGGTGTTTGGATTGTTTTGATATTTTTCCAGCACCAGGGGGTCGGTCACCTGGGGTGTGAGGGAGTTTTCTAACCAAATAATCTTGTGTAATTGTAGAAGTCTGTACAGAGGCATGTGCACGTGTGTTGTGTGTGTGTGTGTGTGTGTGTTTATGTGGAGAGAGAGAGATGAGGGACTGGTGTCCATCATCCACATCTCTTTGTCCTCTTTGAAACTCAAGACGCAGATGTTCTGCTTTTCCATTCACACCCTCAGAAATACTGATGAAGGTTCCAGAGCTTCCAGGGTTCCTTAGAGATCTTGGATGATCCATGGAAGAGCCACAGCAGCCCCAGAGCTGGTTCAGCTCACACTGGACACACATTAACTGGAACAACTGGTGGAGCTCCACAGGTGACTGGTCCAGATCCAGATCCATACCATACTGGCTCCATACTGGCTCCATACTGGTGCCATACTGGCCCCATACTGGCTCCATACTGGCTCCATACTGGTGCCATACTGGTGCCATACTGGTCCCATACTGGTGGAGTCACGGCTGCAGCGCCAGCAGGGTCGGTCTGGGGTCAAGGGTCAGAATTTAAGGAAGCTGGAGAAACAAACTCCCTAACTTGACCCCATCAGCTTCGTTTCCACAGACTCAGAGTTCTCGCCTTGTGGGCATTGTGGGAAATGTAGGCGAGTAATGGGCTCAGTCGGAGAGGCAGGAAGGTCTCGGGTCTCCATCAGGACAGAACCTGGACCGCTCTGCACCAGCCTGAAGGTCCGGACCTGCAGCCTTGTTCCTGTCGGGTTCCTCTGGGTTGGACCTCCACAACAGTGGCTCCAGAATATTAAAGCATGAACGGGACGAGTTTTTAAATTCTGAGGAATTTGGTGTTGGTGTAAATAAACACCGTCATTAAAAACAGGAGTGAGCTGCTGGAGGAGACACGGAGGTCACATGACTGAAGGATTCAGAGGGTCGTTTGAGCTCATTATTCAGATGAGACGACAATAAACAAATTACTGGAGCAGCTTTTCAAGGTGTCTGAACCTTAATTACATTTTTAATAAACGCCGGCAGCAGAAGGATTTTATGTTTGTGGACTTCACACACACACACACAACACACACACAAACACAACACCACACACACACACACACACACAAACACCGAACACACAAACACAGCACAAGAACACACACACACAACACACCGAACCACACACACACAAGAACACACACACACACACACACGAACACACACACACACACACACACACACACACACACAACACACACACACACACACGCACACACACGAAAATAACAACACAAGAACACACAAACACACACACACACACACACACATACACACACACATACACACACGAACACACACACACACACACACACACACACAACACACCACACACACACACACCACTGTTCTCAGCTTTTATGTCAGCCTTTAGCATCATGTGAGAATGTTTTAATGATGAAAATTATTTGTTGTTATTATTGTTATTATAACAACATATTGAAGTTAAAAAGTCAGTCGAAAAGTGTGAAACAGTCTTTTTGTTTGAAATCATGTAACAACACATCCAACCATGACAAAAGAGGACGACCCATGTGTGTGGTGTGTGGTGTGTGTGTGTGTGTGTGTGTAATGATAAATGTGTAGTAACCTCCAAACGGCACTAAACCCACATGAAATTCAATCTGTGTATAATCTAAACCGGGAATTTTCCCTTGGCAGCATCCAACCCAGTCATTAGCACACACACACACACACACCCGCACACACACACACACACACACACACACACACTCCCTCTGAGTGTCACTGCAGTCTTCTGACCAGGATTGTGATCAATAGGATGGATAAGCTGATTATCTTCACTGACCCTCAACAACATCTGTTCAGAGCAAATAAAATTAAAACGGCCCAGAAAATGGATCTAATTGGGTCCAGACAGAGAAATCCTGCTGTCAGGAACAGAACCTGACTGGAGCCGCTGGACCAGGAGCTCGGAGGAAGGAGCGTCACCTGAGGGAACCGGGAGCGTTGAAGGTGAAGGCCTGGATCATCTGGTAGGAACCACAATAAACACGCGTCATCTCTCTGAAGTCTTCCTGCCTCTGACACCTTTCCTGCTGGAACGTTCAATCAGCCCCCCACAGCCCCCCCACCCCCCCAGCCCCCACCCCCCCCCCCACCAGCCCCAGCCCCCCCCCACCCCCCCCCCACCAGCCCCATCCCCAGCCCCCCCCCAGCAGCCAAAACGGCTCCTTTACCAGATCCATCTGTGAAAATAGTTGAAAGGAAATCTCCAGAGGCAGACACGCTCGATTACTCATCTGGATTGGGAATTTGTATCCATACAGATTTAATATTTGGAGGCCGACGGCTGTGCGACAGGAAAGGAAAGTTCATCGTGGGAGAGCAGGATCCGGAATTCTGTGAGGGTTGAGAGATGGGAACGCTCTAAAGAGCTGCAGCTGTCCAGGAACCCGCTAGCATGCTAACGCCAGGAGATAACGTACAGCACCACCACATCCAGCACCACCAGCACCAGCACCACCAGCACCAGCACACCAGCACCACCAGCACCAGACCCACCAGCACCACCAGCACCACCAGCACCAGCACCACCACCAGCACCAGCACCAGCACCAGCACCAGCACCACCAGCACCAGCACCACCAGCACCACCAGCACCACAGCACCACCAGCACCAGCACCACCAGCACCACACCAGCACCAGCACCAGCACCAGCCAGCACCAGCACCGAGCTCACCAGCACCACCACCAGCACCACCAGCAGCACCACCGCACCACCAGCACCACCAGCCACCACCAGCACCAGCACCACACCAGCACCACATCCAGCACCACCCAGCACACCAGCACCAGCACCACCACCACCACCACATCCAGCACCACCAGCACCACCAGCACACCAGCACCAGCAACCACCAGCACCACCAGCACCACATCCAGCACCACCAGCACCACCAGCACCACCAGCACCAGCACCACCAGCACCACCAGCCCACCAGCACCAGCACCAGCCCACCAGCACCAGCACCACCAGCACCAGCACCAGCCACTAGCACAGCTGCCTCGGCCCTTCAGAACCAGCACCAGGATGTGGAGGCTCCACTTTAATTCCGGGCTCAAAGTCGTTACAGCAAAGATCATCTGCTGCCTTCAGCAGGTGAGGCCGTATCATCAACTCAACGATGGGCCATTTAGCCGCAGGGCAGCTAATTCCAACCCAATGGTTCCGCTCGGAATCTGACTTCATGTTCAGTAGCTGCTAATTCGTTCCAGCTCTGAGGCCAGAAGGCGGAGTCGTGTAATACCGCATGAAAGGTGCCCTTTCCGAGGCTACGTTGACATTGCTTTGACATCGTAATGATGAGATTTTTGATGTCTTCTCCATCCAGAGGATATCTGATGATATGGGAAACAGTTTTCATGGATGAATAATTCATCTGGGTCCTTCTAATGGACATTGTCTCGCAGGAAATGCCACCTGAGAAGGGAGACAACGTTAACTGCCTGAGATTGAATTCTGTAATGATGCTAGCGGCCAGAGATAATAGGTGCAGCTAATACCTCCTCCAAAGGCTGTTTGAGGCTGCTGCTGTTTGACCTTCAGCTGCCATTAACCTGGAGGTCACAGCCTGAAGACAGTCGGGACAAAGATGGATTCTCTGCACCGAAGACGGGAATTTCACCCAGATTAGACGGATGATAACGGCACCGCAGAGGAAACGGACTCTGCAAGTCACCCTGAAAACTCCCCCAAACTCCCATGATGAGTCCTGGAAATCAAGGCTGGTTCCAGGCCCAAGGTCATGTTCAGCGGGCCCTCGCTGGTTCTGCTGCAACAAGGTCCGACGTGTCCGAGCGGGCGCGTATGTGCACGTGTGTGTGTCTCTGGGTGTGTGTTTGTGTCTAATTGTTGTGTACTTTACTAATTTAACTAATTAAGCTCTGAGGAGGAGAAACCGGATCCGTCTCCAGAGAAGGTTCTCCAGCACCACCCCTCCACACCTGGGGGTCCAACAGGTGTGGCCTTTTTCTACCCCTGAACTTCCTGTTTTAAATCAGAACTTTGCCCACTTTGGGTCCCATTGTTGGTGTTTAAGATCACGTTATCATAATTAGCTGCATCTGCGACACTCGGATTAACTCCAAACTCGCTTCTTTCACATATTTAAAAACAGCGTTCCGAGACGGGGCCAAGGGCAACAGTGAATTAAGATAATTAATTCCTAACGAGCTTAACGGGGATAATGGAGCCGGACTGGTGAAGCCGGAGGAGAAAAAACACGGTGGCGATGAAGGAGACAAGAGAACGGAGGAGAAGCGAGGGAGAGGTGGCGAGGAACCGGAGGAGAAGGAGGAACCGGAGGAGCCGGAGGAAGTAGGAAGAACGGAGGGAAACGGAGGAGCGGAGGAGGAGAAGGAAGAAACCGGAGGAGCCGGAGGAGCCAGAGGAGCCGGAGGAGAAGGAAGAACCGGAGGAGCCGGAGGAGCCGGAGGAGAAGGAGAAGCCGGAGGAACCGGAGGAGCCGGAGGAGCCCATCAGCAGAACATCTCAACCCATCAGCAGAACATCTCCAACCCCTCAGACGGTGTCGCTCGTCACTCTGACGAGGCTCAGGTGGAGATCAGGAGCAGACTGGATGTAACCTGATGTTCCCACAGGTGAGACACTCAACGGGAGCGTAGACAGTGAAAAGCGTGTCGTCATGGTTACGCAGATGCAGATTCAAACAATTTAAAAAAACACACAACAGATGTATGTTTTTGGATATGGGCACACACACACACACACACACCACACCGCACTCACACCAGACACACACACACACACACACACACCACATTCCTGTCCAGCTAAGATCAACATCTTTGTGTTTTTTCACAATAAAAGCAGCTCATTCTGTTTGTGTGAACATCCTTTCATCCTCCCACTACCTGTGTGTGTGAGTGTGTGTTTGTGTGTGAGTGTGTGTGAGCATGTGAGTATGTGAGTGTGTGTGAGTGTGTGTGAGTGCGTGTGTGTGAGCGTGTGAGTGTGTGTGAGCGTGTGAGTATGTTGTGTGCGTGTGTTTGTGTGTGTGTGGTGTGTGTGTGTGAATGTGGGTGTGTGTGAGTGTGTGTGTGTGAGTGTGTGAGTGTGTGTGAGTGGTGTGATTGTTTGTGTTGTTGTTGTTTCTACCCAGTAGCTGTTTCATTTTCATCTCACTTCTTCTCCCACATCTCGATGAACCATTTCTGGCACTTTTGCTCTCCGTCTCTCTCACTTCCTGTTTGTTGCTCCTCTTCCGCAGCTTTTCCATCGTTGTGTTGTGTTGTGTTGTGTTGTGTTGTGTTGTGTTGCTGTGCTGCTGTTTTTGTGCACCGCTTCCATCCTCTGGGACCATCCAGACCCCCCAGAGACCTGCTCTGCTCTGGTCCTGCTGCAGCCAACGCAGGCCAAACCCGCTGCTAAGCTAACAGGCTAACAACAGGCGTACACCAGTCCGTCCTCCTGATGAAGGACCAAAGAACATTAGATCTTTCTGAAGTTGATCTGGACAAATACGAAGACAAAGGTCTGGAGTCCACGTCCAGGGACAAACAGAGGATTAGCATGTTGTGTTCCAGGCCTCCTGCTGAGCGACCGACCGTGGAAAGGTCAAGTGTTTTTCATTTATTGGAGCGCCACAGGAAACATCTTTGTTGTCCCTGCAGAGGAAAGGCAGCAGCCGGCCGACTGTATTACCGCCTGTTTAACAAGTCGGTGACTGAGTGCAGCAACAATCCCCCCCCGAGGCCCAGATTAGCTGCATGCATCAAAAACAAACAGACCCATTACACTTAATGGAGGAGTCACTTTGATCCTGAAGCACAAAACCATGTTAGAGCCTCAAAAGTGGGGCGAAACCACACACACACACACACACACACACACACCACACACACACGCACGCACACAACACACACCACACACACACTACAGAACCTGTAGCATGAAAGCAAAGCTAATGAAATGTTTATGCTAGTATTTGTCCCCAAAATGTCTGATTTGTCTGTAACAGGTTGTTACTAAGCAGTTATCACAAAGGAAAACTGGGAGAAGAGAAGAGACGGAACGTCGACAGTGTGCTGGGAATGACGGGTAAAGGAGGAGCGGCTTCCTGACAGCGACACGCCACCATCTTACAGCACACTCCCAATTACCCGATAGCCTCCGACGGAGCGCCTGAGTGGAACCGAGCTGGAGCGTTGCAAATTTAATTGGAGCAGGAGGGAGCGGCGCTCCGGAGGCGCGACGCTCCGGCGGCTCCAGTTCAGCCACTAAAGTTCATCCCGTGACTTAATGGTGACGAGGGAGGAAAAATGGCTGCATCAGATATTAAACAGATCTGAATCCGGCGGCTCAAATCAGCAGCTTTTGTGTCCTGGACGGTTAAAACGGAACGTTCGGAACGTCCAGACACACGAGGTCACGCCCACGTGCACAGAGCCCGGAAACAAGAGCGGAATGGCCCAACAGAGCAGGACTGACACACGCACACTCACTGGAATTCCACCTCCTCCCCCCTCCACCTCCCCCTCCCCCACCTCCTCCACCTCCTCCACCTCCTTCGCCTCCCCTCCACCTCCTCCACCTCCTCCACCTCCGCCCCCCCACCTCCTCCACCTCCTCCACCTCCTCCGCTCCTCCACCCGCCTCCACCTCCTTCACCTCCTCCACCTCCTCCACCTCCTCCACCCTCTCCACCTTCTCCACCTTCTCCACCTCCTCCACCTTCTCTCACCTCCCCCACCTCCTCCACCTTCTCCACCTCCTCACCTCCACCTCCCCCACCTTCTCTACCTCCTCCACCTCCTCCACCTCCCCCACCGTCCTCCACCTCCTCCACCTTCTCCACCTCCCCCACCTCCTCCACCTTCTCCATCTCCCTCTCCCCACCTCCTCCACCTCCTCCTCTCCAGTCTCACTGACTGACACTCTGCTTCCCTCCCACAGTTGCTCTTTCATCTCCACCTCACAGAGGATGACCTTTCTCCATCCACATCATTTCCTCTGTCAGGCTGATCCGTCTCCATCAGCCCCCATCAGCCCACCATCCTCACCATCAGCTCACCATCAGCCCACCATCAGCCCCCATCAGCCCACCATCAGCCCACCATCAGCTCGCCATCAGCCCACCATCAGCTCGCCATCAGCCCACCATCAGCTCACCATCAGCTCCCCATCAGCCCACCATCAGCCCACCATCAGCTCACCATCAGCCTCGCCATCAGCTCACCATCAGCCCACCATCAGCTCACCATCAGCCCACCATCAGCCCACCATCAGCCCACCATCAGCTCACCATCATCCCCTCCATCCGCCTCCGCCGCCTCCCATCATCTCGCTCAGTCGCTCCATCAGCACATCAGCTCACCATCAGCCCACCATCAGCCCACCATCAGCTCACCATCAGCTCGCCATCAGCTCACCATCAGCCCACCATCAGCTCACCATCACCCACCATCAGCCCGCCATCAGCCCACCATCAGCTCACCATCAGCCCACCATCTCCCCTCCATCAGCCCTCCATCAGCTCGCCATCAGCTCGCCATCATCTCACATCATCTCCTCACCATCAGCCCACCATCAGCCCACCATCAGCAGCCCGCCATCAGCTCGCCATCAGCTTGCCATCAGCCCACCATCAGCCCACATCATCACCGCCCTCAGCCATCACTCGCCACCACCATCGGCAGCCGGACAGGGAGCCCGGCCATCAGCTCGCCATCATCTCTTCCACAGCTTCGCATCAGCTCACCATCAGCCACCATCAGCTCGCCATCAGCTCGCCATCAGCTCGCCATCAGCTTGCATCAGCTCACCATCAGCCCTCCAACAGCTTTGGCATCAGCTCACCATCAGCTCGCGCATCAGCCCACCATCAGCTCGCCATCAGCCCACCATCAGCTTGGCATCAGCTCACCATCATCTTCGCCATCATCCCACCATCACTTGGCATATCAGCCACCATCAGCTTGGCATCAGCCACCATCAGCTTGGCATCAGCCCACCATCATCTCGCCATCAGCTCGCCATCAGCTCGCCATCAGCTCGCCATCAGCCCACCATCAGCCCACCATCAGCTCACCATCAGCCCACCATCAGCCCGTCCATCAGCTTGCCATCAGCTCGCCATCAGCTCGCCATCAGATCACCATCAGCCCACCATCAGCCCACCATCAGCCCGCCATCAGCTCGCCATCAGCTCGCCATCAGCTCACCATCAGCCCACCCTCAGCTCGCCATCAGCTCGCCATCAGCCCACCATCAGCTTGGCATCAGCCCACCATCAGCCCACCATCAGCCCACCATCAGCTTCACCATCAGCCCACCATCAGCCCACCATCAGCTCGCCATCAGCTC
>NW_026621980.1:0-27991 GCF_003711565.1 Takifugu flavidus | reverse complement strand
CATGCTCCCAGTTTAAGGGTTGTTGAAACCAAACAGCCAGATGATCTAATAATTGATTATTGATTCAGAAGTGCAGATTCATTACTGATCACATAAAAACCTCACCTAACCCCGAACACACACACACACTCTCTCTCACACACACACACACACACACACACCTCTCTAGTCGCCTCACCACCACAAACACACACAAACCACTCGCGAGAAAACACAACACACACACTCACACACTTGTCTCACACACACACACACAACACACACACTCTCTAGCTCTCACACACACACCACTCACACACTCTCTCTCTCTCACACACACAAACAACACAAGACAACTCACACACTCTCTCTCTCTCTCTCTCACACACACACACACAACACACACACACACACACTGCACACACTCTCTCTCACACACACACACACACTCACACGCTCTCTCTCACACACACACACACACACCACACTCTCTCACAACACACACACTCAACACTCTCTCGCTCTCTCCTCACACACCACACACACACACAGACACTCACACACCTCTCTCGGCTCTCTCACACACACTCACACACACACACACTCTCTCACACACACACACACACACACTCACACACTCGCTCGACACACACACACACACTCACCCGCTCTCTCTCCAACACACACACACACTCACCACTCTCTCTCACACACACACACACTCACACTCTCTCCTCTCTCTCTCTCTCACACACACACACACACACACACACACTCGTGGGTTGTGTTCCATTGACGCGTCCTCTGTCTTGTGTCCGACCCTGATCAGCAGGTTCCTGTCGGATTGATTGACCTGATTATATGTTTTATATCTGTGTACTGATCCAAATGCTAACATGTTTCATCTGTGTCACATTGATCGGACTGATCACAGACACATAAAGAGCGTAACCACACACACGCACACATCAATGACCTCCATTGAGTGTGTTCGCTGTGAGCGTGCACAAAGCCGCCCTTTCAGGTTCATCTGGACTGGTGTAATAAAATTGACACATGGAGTCGGCGGAGTTGTGGGGCGGCTGTTACCTAAACTTTGGTTTCCAGCCGCTGTCACCTCCCTCGCTGCAAATGAATCAATTACAGAGCAGCTTAATCCTGTTAGGGGGGATGCATAGCTCCCTGTTGGCAGGTGCTGCGGGCAGAGGGGGCTTCTGGGAGCAGCCGATATCAAAGCTCAGGCTTTTATCTGTTAGAAACACGGAAGCTGGAAGAACCAGCTGCTGCTCCGGCACCGGCAGAAAAGACGGAGCGGCTTCAGACCAAACATCAGATACTGGACATCACGTGCTCTGGAAGTCCATTTAGGATCAACAACAGTTTAGCTCGCTGTGATGTAAACACGAGTAATCAGGTCAGATTTGACCCAACCACCTTTCAACCCCCCAGCAAACACACAATAACCAGACAATGGTCAGGGTCAGCAGCTAAATGGGTGCATTTTAACCATGTTTGACAGGCTGCATAAAGGGGGACACCTCGAATCCCATCATGACCCCCCCCACACACACACACTCACAAACACACACTACACACACATACACTATGATCGTCAGGACAAGAAATCAAAAGCAGTCATTTTCACATTAAGAGCATCCATCTAACCCTAACCCTAACCAACCCTAACCCTAACCAACCCTAACCCTAACTAACCCTAAACCCCCCAGAAAAAAGAATAACCGAAAAACAGCAACGAATCAACCAAAACAACCCGAAACAGAAACCTCCCTAACCCTCCATAACCTTAACAACCTAACCCATCCACCCAATAACAAAACCCTAACCCGAACCCCCCCAACCCTAAAACATCCTAACCCTAACACCAACCCTAACCCTTCCTAACCCTAACCCATCCTAACCCAAACAACCCTAACCCATCTAACCCGAACCAACCCTAACCCTAAACCATCCTAACCCTAACCCCAACCCTAATCCTAACCAACCCTAACCCTCCCTAACCTTAACCAACCCTAACCCTAACCCTCCCTAACCCTAACCAACCCGTAACCCGCTAACCCTAACCCCAACCCTAACCCCAACCCTAACCAACCCTAACCTGTCCTAACCCTAACCAGCCGAAACCTAAAAACCCTAACCCATCCGAACCTAACCAACCCGACCCAGCCAAACCCGAACACCAACCCGAACCCAGCGAACCCGAACCAACCCGAACCCAGCCGAACCCGAACACCAACCCGAACCCAGCGAACCGAACCAACCCGAACCCGAAACCAGCCAACCCAACCCCAACCCGAAGCCGACCCAACCCGAACCCCCCAAACCGGAACCAACCCGAACCCTAACCCGCCCGAACCCGAACCAACCCGAACCCGGCCGAACCCTAACCCCAACCCTAACCCGTCCTAACCTAACACCAACCCTAACCCATCTAACCCTAACCAACCCTAACCCTAAACCATCCTAACCCTAACCCCAACCCTAATCATAACCAACCCTAACCCTCCTTAACCTTAACCAACCCTAACCCTACTCCTCCCTAACCCTAACCAACCCTAACCCGTCCTAACCCTAACCCCAACCCTAACCAACCCTAACCCGTCCTAACCCTAACCAGCCCTAACCCTAACCAACCCTAACCAGCCGCGAACCCTAACCAACCCTAACCCTAACCAACCCTAACCCTAACCTTAACCAACCCTAACCCGTCCTAACCCTAACCAACCCTAACCCTAACCAACCCTAACCCGAACCAACCCGAACCCTACCTAACCAACCCTAACCCGTCCTAACCCTAACCAACCCGAACACTACTAACCAACCCTAACCCTAACCAACCAAACCCGTCCGAACCCTAAACCCCAACCAGAACAACCCGAAAACCATCCATAACTCTAACCCCAAAACCCCAACCTAACCCTAACCCTAACCCCCACCGAACCAACCCTAACCCCAACCCTAACCCCAACCCTAACAACCCAACCTAACCCTAACCCCCCTAACCCCACCAAACCCTAACCAACCCACTAACCCTAACCAACCCTAACCCCAACCACCCTTGACTGACCGGACGGAGGGCGTCTCAGTAGCTGACTGGGATGTTTCAGCGTGTCCAGGATCACTGCTAACGGTGGGTTAGCTTCTGCAGCACCGTTAGAGGTGTAATCTTGTGTTTCTCCAGTTACATTCGTGTAGATTAAAGGAGCCGAGTGACGTGTCTGTCTGCCTCGGAGAGGATACAGACTGAGGGTTTGGGAGACTGGGGGTTGGATTTTCGTGGGGAGGGGGATTATTATCCTGTTTCTTTGATGGCTGACAAGACTCACAAAAGCACCTGCCCCATCCCCAAGTGTCCCCCTGCTTCTCCCCGCTGTCCCCCTGACCTGAACAGCATTCCGGGCCTGTAGGGGGTCTTCCCCATGGCTACCTACAAGCCCCATCACCACCCCTACCCCCAGCCACAGCCTAGTAATCCCACAGCAAACATTCAAAGGCAATGCACAAGACTTCTCACAACCTCCCAGCTGAAAGGTGCATGGTTGTCGCCGTGGGAACCGCAGATGAGCAAAATGCTTTGTGGGACAGGACCAATGAGAGAGCGTCTGCTGGTGTGAAGCTACAAGCAGAAACGGCTCCACAGATTCAGAGATGAGGTCCATCAAAGCCTCAGTGGAACCTTTGAACACATTTGCCTCTTTTCTCTCAGTGACTTTAGAATTGATCCAATCAGATTACAGCCAAGCACATTGATACACCTCCCTTTAATCGGTGCTTCTGTCCTGCATGAGTTGATTTGTGTATTTGCTAACTTGAAATCTATTAAAGGAACTTTAAATGTACCTTTTCTGAGAGTTTTTACTTTAGTTTCAATATGTTCAGGATCTTCTGCACCTTTGCTGCTGGATATTCCATTAGTGTTGGTTGAGTTGGAGAACTTTCCTTAAAAGCATCTCCGATGAAGCGACTTTGACAGGAGCGTCAGCTCAGATCGCTCAGCCTCGGAGGTCAATTGTCTGGTAGCCGCTAGCCCACCGCTCATACACTCATTATTGTAACTGATGGATGTGTGAGCGGGACGTCCACTCATCTGATCTGGCCTGAGGAGGGTCACTCAGTGAGGCTGGACCCTCCAGATCACAGGACTCCAAAGACCTTCAGGAGATAAAGTGCTGCCATTAGCTTTGAAGCTAATGTCCTTCTCTTTGCAGACAATCTGTTTTAGTTCTTTGCAGTTGGCTGCCATGTCTTTGATGTCTTTTGTCTTGTTTGATGATTCCAGCATTTACATGAACTACTTACTAAAAGTGAAATTTCATAGTTCATCAGAAAGTACGACAGAGGTCAAAAAGATGTGGTGGTGGGCGGAGCCTGAAGCTATGGGACGGAGGTAAAGTCGGGCGTCCAGAGCTGCACTCACAGATGTCATCACACCTTCATCCAGCCATCCGTTATTGATTGTTCCATATGTGTGTGACCTTGCCGCAGGAGCTCGGCCAATCAAATGAACTCTTCCCCCAAGGGCGGGGCCAATTCGCACCACATGATCACAGGCTCATTTCTCCATGGAAGCTACTTTGACCTGTGCACCAGCTCGTCAGCTCACCCCAACGATTAGATGTGAGCAGACACACAAACTCTAAAGTGTGATGAGATGAATTTATCACTGAGACCTGAAGCTCAAGTCATTAAACTCAACTTAAAGATCAGTTAAAAAGTTGATTCTTGTTGGTTTTTTACGCTTTAGCAGCAGAAAAATGAAAGGTTCTTTTAAAGAAAGGGTTAGACTTTCATATTCAATGGTTGGATGAGCTGAGGAGGACACAGTGACAGCCCCAGCTCAGCAGATGCTCCTGAGGACGCCGTGGCCCTTAGACCCCCCAACCCCCCCCCACCCTCCGACACCCCCGACCCCCCCATGGCCTGAGGGGGGGCGGCCAGCAGCCAGCTCGCGTCACAGCTCACAACAACAAGCAGCTTGGAATTTATGATTGACACCTTCAAGAAAACACAATAAACAACATCATAACCACAATAATGTCCCGATTTTTACAGCACAAAAATAATAAAGAATCTTTTTACATAAGAGGATGGGTGAGGGTGGGTGTGAGGGTGGGTGAGAGGATGGGTGTGGATGGGGAGAGGGTGGGTGAGAGGATGGGTGAGAGGGTGGGTGAGAGGGGGGTGAGAGGGTGGGTGAGAGGGTGGGTGAGGGTGGGTGAGAGGATGGGTGAGGGGGGTGAGAGGGAGGGTGAGGGTGGGGGAGGGGGGGGAGGGAGGATGGGTGTGGATGGGTGTGAGAGGGTGGGTGAGAGGATGGGTGAGAGGGTGGGTGAGAGGGTGTGGATGAGAGGATGGGTGAGAGGGTGGGTGAGAGGGTGGGTGAGGGTGGGTGAGAGGATGGGTGAGACGGGTGGGTGAGGAGGGTGGGGTGAGGGTGGGTGATGGGCTGAGAGGAGGGGGTGAGGGTGGGTGAGGATGGGTGAGGGTGGGTGAGGGTGGGTGAGAGGGGGGGGTGAGGGGAGAGGATGGGTGAGGGTGGGGGATAGGGTGGGTGAGGATGGGTGAGAGGATGGGTGAGAGGGTGGGTGAGGGTGGGTGAGAGGATGGGTGAGGGTGGGTGAGGGTGGGTGAGGGTGGGTGTGGATGGGTGAGAGGATGGTGAGGGTGGGGGATAGGGTGGGTGAGGATGGATGAGGTGGGTGATAGGGTGGGAGGATGGATGATGGTGGGTGAGGAGGATGGGTGAGGGTGGGGG
The DNA here is from genome assembly GCF_003711565.1 of Takifugu flavidus. NCBI lineage: Eukaryota > Metazoa > Chordata > Actinopteri > Tetraodontiformes > Tetraodontidae > Takifugu > Takifugu flavidus. The sequence goes on along the minus strand of NW_026621980.1, from coordinate 22,239 downwards.
ATAGGGTGGGTGGAGGATGGGTGGGGTGGGTGAGAGGGTGGGTGAGGGTGGGGGATAGGGTGGGTGAGGATGGGTGAGGGTGGGTGAGAGGGTGGGTGTGGATGGGTGAGAGGATGGGTGAGGGTGGGGGATAGGGTGGGTGAGGCTGGATGATGGTGGGTGAGAGGAGGGTGAGGGTGGGGGAGGGCGGGTAGGGTGGGTGAGGATGGGTGAGGGTGGGTGAGAGGATGGGTGAGGATGGATGATGGTGGGTGAGAGGATGGGTGAGGGTGGGGGATAGGGTGTGGGTGAGGGTGGGTGAGAGGATGGGTGAGGGTGGGTGCAGGTGAATGAACATCATCTTCTTCTCTTATTAACCAGCTGGACGGGCGGAGCGGCGACATTAAGGATTCGGATCACATGGAGTCTTTCTGACTTGATTTCTGATTTCTGTTAGGAAACAGTTAAGCCACAGCATTAAGCCCCGCCCCCAGAGATGAGAGCTGGCACACCACCTGGACCCTTTCCACAGGGGTGGCCAACCCAGTCCCATAAGGGTTAGAGTTAGGGCTTGGGTTAGGGCTTGGGTTAGGGCTAGGGTTAGGGCTAAGGTTAGGGTTAGGGTTAGGGCTAGGCTGGGTCAGGGTTCGGGCTTGGGTTAGGGTAGGGCTAGGGTTAGTGCTTGGGTTAGGGCTAGGGTTAGGGCTAAGGTTAGGGTTAGGGTTAGGGCTAGGGGCTTGGGTTAGGGTTAGGGCTTGGGCTAGGGTTAGGGCTAGGGTTAGGGCTAGGGTTAGGGCTAGGGTTAGGGCTTGGGTCAGGGTTCGGGCTTGGGTTAGGGTAGGGCTTAGGGTTAGTGCTTGGGTTGGGGTTAGGGCTAGGGTTAGGGCTAGGGTTAGTTCTTGGGTTATGGCTAGGGCTAGGTTTAGGGCTAGGGTTAGGTTTAGGGCTAGGGCTAGGGTTAGGGCTAGGGCTAGGGCTAGGGCTAAGGTTAGGGCTAGAGTTAGGTTAGGGCTAGGGCTAGGGTTAGGGCTAGGGCTAGGGTTAGGGTTAGGGCTAGGGCTAGGGCTAGGGTCAGGGCTAGGGTTAGGGTTAGGGCTCGGGCTAGGGTTAGGGCTAGGGTTAGGGTAGGGTTAGGGTTAGAGTTAGGTTGAGGGTAGGGTTAGGGCTAGAGTTAGGTTTAGGGCTAGGGTTAGGGCTAGGGTTAGGTTTAGGGCTAGGGTTAGGGCTAGGGTTAGGGCTAGAGTTAGGTTAGGGCTAGGGCTAGGGTTAGGTTTAGGGCTAGGGTTAGGGCTTAGAGTTAGGTTTAGGGCTAGGGTTAGGTTTAGGGCTAGGGTTAGGCTAGAGTTAGGTTTAGGGCTAGGGTTAGGGCTAGGGTTAGGGTTAGGGTTAGGGCTAGAGTTAGGTTTAGGGCTAGGGTTAGGGTAGGGCTAGGGTTAGGTTTAGGGCTAGGTTAGGGCTAGGGTTAGGGTTAGGGCTAGAGTTAGAGTTAGGTTTAGGGCTAGGGTTAGGGCTAGGGTTAGGTTTAGGGCTAGGGTTAGGGCTAGGGTTAGGGCTAGAGTTAGGTTTAGGGCTAGGGTTAGGGCTAGGGTTAGGTTTAGGTTTAGGTTTAGGGCTAGGGTTAGGGCTAGGGTTAGGGCTAGAGTTAGGTTTAGGGCTAGGGTTAGGTTTAGGTTTAGGGCTAGGGCTAGGGTTAGGTTTAGGGCTAGGGTTAGGGCTAGAGTTAGGTTTAGGGCTAGGGTTAGGTTTAGGGCTAGGGTTAGGGCTAGAGTTAGGTTTAGGGCTAGGGTTAGGGCTAGGGTTAGGGCTAGAGGCTAGAGTTAGGTTTAGGGCTAGGGTTAGGGCTAGGGCTAGGGTTAGGTTTAGGGCTAGGGTTAGGGCTAGGGTTAGGGTTAGGCTAGAGTTAGGTTTAGGGCTAGGGTTAGGGCTAGGGTTAGGTTTAGGGCTAGGGTTAGGGCTAGGGTTAGGGCTAGAGTTAGGTTTAGGGCTAGGGTTAGGGCTAGGGTTAGGTTTAGGTTTAGTTTAGGGCTAGGGTTAGGGCTAGGGTTAGGGCTAGAGTTAGGTTTAGGGCTAGGGTTAGGGTTAGGGCTAGGGTTAGGTTTAGGGCTAGGGTTAGGGTTAGGGCTAGAGTTAGGTTTAGGGCTAGGGCTAGGTTTAGGGCTAGGTTTAGGGCTAGGGTTAGGGTTAGGGCTTAGAGTTAGGTTTAGGGCTAGGGCTAGGGTTAGGGCTAGCGGGGTTCCTGCAGGACAGGGGAACCTGCTGGATTATCTGCTTGACGTGATGCTGAGTCAGCGGTGACTTTTTAACGCCTCAGCTGTTGAAACGTTAAAAATGAATAAATACTATTGAAATGTCTCACTTTCTGCTGCATGTGGACTTTATAACAACCTTATACCTTTATACCAACATTATATCTTAAATGCATCTGTCATGTAAAAACGTCTACGGGGCAAAAGGGCTCCTCAGCATTGGTGGTGGGGCAACAACACCTTCAGTCCACCTGACGTCCTCCTTTCTTCCTTTCCTCTTCTCTCTCTCTCTCTCTCTCCACTCATCGCTCCTCCTTTTTCTGGTTTCTGGGCCGCTGGCGTCAGGAGCATTTGAATTGTGATTAAGAACGAGCAGAGGAGAGCCGCTTTTCTTTATTTTGCCCCAGGGGGGTATTTTACTGAGGGGGGAGGCATGTTGCAGCAGATATGAAGTACATTCAGGTCAGCCACAGAAAGCAGTTGGGATCAGGGACACAGTGAAAACCAGGTGCTGCCTAATCCTGGACCCTCATCAACAACCAGACCAGCACACGATGATCCATCAGGATCCATCACGTCTGAATTCTGACCATAAACTAGGAAACTTGCTGAATGACCAGGTCCCCCCACTGGACCAGGTCCCCCCACTAGACCAGGTCCCCCCACTGGACCAGGTCCCCCCACTGACCCGATCACACAGAGAGTGCAGCTCTCGGGTCAAATATGAGCGTCAGATCAGTACCGACCTGTGCTGTGGAACCGGATCACTTTCTGCTCAGAGAGCCGTGTGCAGATTTACAAGAGCTAATACCACAAACGGGAAAATTGGTTATTTTTTGGATCTAAAGAATCAAAAGAATTTTTTTTTATCCTAAACCATAAAAATGGGTTCCATCGGTATGATTTCAGCCGGATGAGGCAGATCCCTGAAAGGGCAGATCTGGTGTCAGCAGGCCTTGATAATATTTCATCTGCACCCCCCAGACCCTAACCCTAACCCTGCCACCCTCCCAACCCGGACCAGCTGCCCCATGACCTGGAGCGCCGGAGCTGGATAAATGCCACAGGCAGGAAGCGCTGACACAAACCAAAGATCGGCTCAAAAAGTCTCTTCATCCTGACTGAAACCTGCCGTTTTTAAGGTCATGATCACCTGAGTTTTGATGGGGAAACGGAATTAAAGTGAAACATTTTCAAAGTAACTTCAAAAGAAAAAAGTCTCCATTTAAAAGAGAATTTTAAAATGTAACTTGAAAAATGATCCGCCGGTCGCCTCAGTGGAGGAACTCTTTCATTTACACGGATTTTTAATTTAATTCTACTTTTCTTATTTGTTGGGTTGTTGACGCGTGAGAGCGCGTGAAGATAAAGGCCGCGCGGAGAGCAGCTACAGGTCCTCGCGCTCCGAACATCCCAGGACGCGCGAGCCCTGATAACGGTCCAGGCCGGTCCGCTCCATCACTGACGGCCCGGTGCCGCTCCGGACGGGACGTCCCCCGGTTTGCAACGTTGATGTGTGCATGCTTGCGTGCGTGTATGCGCGTGTGTGTGAGTGTGTGTGCGCGCGTGTGTTACCGTTCTTCCTGCGCGGGTTCGCCTGTTTTCGCCTCTTATAGCGGGGTTCCTCCGCCATGATCCCCGGCTTCATTGATCAGTCCGTGCGCTGCTCCGCCGCGTGCGCTGCTCCGCCGCGTGCCTGCCGACAGATCGCAGTCGGTCCCGCAACTCCTCCGCGCGACTCACAGCAACTTCACCAAAAGTCCATCAGATCGGAGTCTGCGCACTTTCTTCTTCTGCTTCTGCACTTTTTCTACTTTGTTTGTTTGCTTGGCGAGCGCGCACCGTCCGCGTCCCCGTCACTCCGATCTGTGAGGAGAAAGACTGTGGAGGAGGAGGAGAAACACACACACGCGCGCGCACGCACGCACGCACAAGTGGCAGTGCTAAAATAGTCGACTGACTGATTATTCATCAGCCTTCGAAAAATGACCACGAGCATGTCACAGCTGGATTCTAGCGTGTGTGTGTGTGTGTGTGTGTGTGTGTGAGAGAGAGAGAGAGAGAGAGAGAGAGAGAGAGAGAGAGAGGGAGGGAGGGAGCGGCAGCAGGAGGACGGGGAAGAGACCTCCTCCTGGCCGGTCGGTCCACTACCGTCGTCCCCACGAGCCATCCCACCATCCCACCATCAGTACCTGGGGGGTGCTCCTCTCATCTTACCTGAGCTCGCAGGTAGAGCAGCTAACAGAAATCGAGGCTCTGATTGGCTGATGAATGAAGGGATGGCAGCAGGAGGACAGAGGACAGTGTCCAACTGTCTCGAGCTGGACAAAGACAAAGAGGAAGTGGACGTGAAAGGGGCATCAACGAATCCGAATCTTGCCCCGATGTTTTCGGTCCTGATGTGTCTCGTGCTTAGTCACGGACAGGTGTGTGGACCGCCGCTGCTCCGCGTGACGCCCAGCTTCGCAGCCTGTACACAAACAGGCGCGCGACCCTCCGCCACCATCACGCGCCAACTCTCTTCAGGCGGAGGGATCATAGCGGGTGGCACGGATCCCTCTGGTGTGACGTGTGTTGGGCCTCTTGGTGTCCGCCTGTGACACGCACCTGACTGAAACACGCACGACCTGCGCAGCCCCCCCCACACGCACACACGCACACACACACGCACACACACACACACACGCACACACACACATATGCAAACTGGTCCCATGCTCTTCACTTGTGGACTGGTTCTCTACTCTTCTTGAATTTATTCTTATTTAAAAAAGTGTCTGTATATAACTGTCTGTATATAACTGTCTGTATATAACTGTATATAACTGTATATAACTGTCTGTATATAACTGTCTGTATATTACTGTCTGTATATAACTGTATATAACTGTATATAACTGTCTGTATATAACTGTCTGTATATAACTGTCTGTATATAACTGTCTGTATATTACTGTATATAACTGTCTGTATATAACTGTCTGTATATAACTGTATATAACTGTCTGTATATAACTGTCTGTATATAACTGTCTGTATATTACTGTATATAACTGTCTGTATATAACTGTAATAACTGTCTGTATATAACTGTATATAACTGTCTGTATATAACTGTCTGTATATAACTGTCTGTATATAACTGTATATAACTGTCTGTATATAACTGTATATAACTGTCTGTATATAACTGTCTGTATATAACTGTCTGTATATAACTGTATATAACTGTCTGTATATAACTGTCTGTATATAACTGTCTGTATATAACTGTCTGTATATAACTGTATATAACTGTCTGTATATAACTGTCTGTATGTATATGTAATAACTATCACGAGGGCTGCTGTTATTTTGTCTTCAGGTTTAACAGCAATTAACCAGTCCCCCAGACTGGTTAGCGACAGGTTACCAGTCTGCTCCCGTGAGTTGAACATGTGGTCATGCACAGGTGGATTATAATCTCAGATGGAGACATTGGGATTACCTTAATCTGTGTTTTTGGTTGCTATGTGGGGTATTATGGGGCAGTGGGTGGGGGGTTAAAGGGTATTACACTAATCACAGTGTAAATGTTCCCATTAGGCTTAGTGAGGGTTGGAGGAGGGGGTTCCACATCTGTCTGAACCCCAATCTGTGGAGATAATGTCACATTATCAGATTATAATCTGAGACTGTCTGAAATGTTTGTTGACATTCTCTCAATATTCCTCTAAAATAAGGGATTATTTGTGATCTTTGCAATCCAAATGTGAACATTTCAATGAAAGCGTCCCACACCTGAACACAAAATCATCTGAATCAGAATGTTCCTTAAACCCCAAAATGCAGAAAATACCAACAAAACAGGCTCTAAGGCTCCAATTATGGTCCAGTCGAGTCAAGTGGGCTCTTAAAGAATCGGAAAGACGTTTCTTCGTTCTGTTCACTTCAGTTCTGGACCTGAATGACCCACCAGGACCTGGATGAACTTACATGGTCATAGAACCTTTCATAGAACCTTTGTGCCATCAAACACAGGAAGCTGTGACGCCCCCCAACATGTCCCAGGAAGCTGTGATGCCCCTCAACAGGAAGCTGTGACGCCCCTCAACACGTTCCAGGAAGCTGTGATGCCCCTCAACATGTCCCAGGAAGCTGTGATGCCCCTCAACATGTCCCAGGAAGCTGTGATGCCCCTCAACAGGAAGCTGCGATGCCCCTCAACAGGAAGCTGTGATGCCCCCCCCAAATGTCCAGGAAGCTGTGATGCCCCTCCAACAGGAGGAAGCTGTGACGCCCCTCAACACGTTCCAGGAAGCTGTGACGCCCCTCAACAGGAAGCTGTGATGCCCCTCAATGCGTCGCAGAAGCTGTGACGCCCCTCAACAGGAAGCTGTGATGCCCCTCAACAGGAAGCTGTGATGCCCCCAACAGGAAGCTGTGACGCCCCTCACAACGTCCCAGGAAGCTGTGACGCCTCCACACAAGGAAGCTGTGATGCCCCTCAACAGGAAGCTGTGATGCCCCTCAACAGGAAGCTGTGATGCCCCCAACGTGTCCAGGAAGTGTGTTGAGACCCCCTCAACAGGAAGCTGTGACGCCCCCCAACATGTCCCAGGAAGCTGTGACGCCCCTCAACAGGAAGCTGTGACGCCCCTCAACAGGAAGCTGTGACACCCCTCAACACGTCCCAGGAAGTGTGATGCCCCTCAACAGGAAGCTGTGACGCCCCTCAACAGGAAGCTGTGAAGCCCCCCCCAACATGTCCCAGGAAGCTGTGACGCCCCTCAACAGGAAGCTGTGACGCCCCTCAACAGGAAGCTGTGACACCCCTCAACACGTCCCAGGAAGCTGTGACACCCCTCAACACGTCCAGGAAGCTGGACGCCCCTTCAACACGTCCCAGGAAGCTGTGACGCCCCTCAACAGTCCAGGAAGCTGTGATGTCCCCTCAACAGGAAGCTGTGACACCATTAACAGGAAGCTGTGACACCCCTCAACACGTCCCAGGAAGCTGTGACGCCCCTCAACACGTCCCAGGAAGCTGTGTGACGCCCCTCAACACGTCCCAGGAAGCTGTGATGGCCCTCAAACAGGAAGCTGTGACGCCCGTTAACAGGAAGCTGTGACGCCCCTCAACACGTCCCAGGAAGCTGTGATGCCCCTCAACACGTCCCAGGAAGCTGTGATGCCCCTCAACAGGAAGCTGTGACGCCCCTCAACAGGAAGCTGTGTGATGCCCCTCAACACGTCCCAGGAAGCTGTGATGCCCCTCAACAGGAAGCTGTGACGCTCCTCAACAGGAAGCTGTGACGCCCCTCACACGTCCCAGGAAGCTGTGATGCCCCTCAACAGGAAGCTGTGACGCCCCTCAACACGTCCCAGGAAGCTGTGATGCCCCTCAACAGGAAGCTGTGACACCCCTCAAAACGTCCCAGGAAGCTGTGATGCCCCTCAACAGAAGCTTTGATGCCCCTCAACAGGAAGCTGTGATGCCCCTCAACAGGAAGCTGTGACGCTCCTCAACAGGAAGCTGTGACGCCCCTCAACACGTCCCAGGAAGCTGTGATGCCCCTCAACAGGAAGCTGTGACGCCCCTCAACACGTCCCAGGAAGCTGTGATGCCCCTCAACAGGAAGCTGTGACACCCCTCAAAACGTCCCAGGAAGCTGTGATGTGATGCCCCTCAACAGGAAGCTTTGATGCCCCTCAACAGGAAGCTGTGACGCCCCTCAACAGGAAGCTGTGATGCCCCTCAACAGGAAGCTGTGATGCCCCTCAACACGTCCCAGGAAGCTGTGACGCCCCTCAACAGGAAGCTTGTGACGCCTCAACAGGAAGCTGTGATGCCCCTCAACAGGAAGCTGTGACACCCCTCAACACGTCCCAGGAGGAAGCTGTGACACCCCTCAACACGTCCCAGGAAGCTGTGATGCCCCTCAACAGGAAGCTGTGATGCCCCTCAACAGGAAGCTGTGACGCCCCTCAAAACCCCAGGAAGCTGTGACGCCCTCAACACGTCCCAGGAAGCTGTGATGCCCCTCAACAGGAAGCTGTGATGCCCCTCAACAGGAAGCTGTGACCCCTCAACACGTCCCAGGAAGCTGTGACGCCCCTCAAACGTCCCAGGAAGCTGTGACACCCCTCAACACGTCCCAGGAAGCTGTGATGCCCCTCAACAGGAAGCTGTGATGCCCCTCAACAGGAAGCTGTGATGCCCCTCAACAGGAAGCTGTGACGCCCCTCAAAACGTCCCAGGAAGCTGTGACGCCCCTCAACACGTCCCAGGAAGCTGTGATGCCCCTCAACAGGAAGCTGTGACGCCCCTCAAAACGTCCCAGGAAGCTGTGATGCCCCTCAACAGGAAGCTGTGATGCCCCTCAACAGGAAGCTGTGACGCCCCTCAACACGTCCAGGAAGCTGTGACGCCCCTCAAAACGTCCCAGGAAGCTGTGATGCCCCTCAACAGGAAGCTGTGACGCCCTCAACACGTCCCAGGAAGCTGTGATGCCCCTCAAAACGTCCCAGGAAGCTGTGACGCCCCTCAACACGTCCCAGGAAGCTGTGACGCCCCTCAACACGTCCCAGGAAGCTGTGATGCCCCTCAACAGGAAGCTGTGACGCCCGTCAACAGGAAGCTGTGATGCCCCTCAACACGTCCCAGGAAGCTGTGATGCCCCTCAACAGGAAGCTGTGACGCCCCTCAACACGTCCCAGGAAGCTGTGATGCCCCTCAAAACGTCCCAGGAAGCTGTGATGCCCCTCAACAGGAAGCTGTGACGCCCCTCAACACGTCCCAGGAAGCTGTGACGCCCCTCAAAACGTCCCAGGAAGCTGTGATGCCCCTCAAAACGTCCCAGGAAGCTGTGATGCCCCTCAACACGTCCCAGGAAGCTGTGATGCCCCTCAACAGGAAGCTGTGACGCCCGTCAACAGGAAGCTGTGACGCCCCTCAACACGTCCCAGGAAGCTGTGACGCCCCTCAACACGTCCCAGGAAGCTGTGACGCCCCTCAACACGTCCCAGGAAGCTGTGATGCCCCTCAACAGGAAGCTGTGTATTTACTAGCGCTCTTGAATGTATGGCAACAGCAGCAGGAACCACCAGTTAAATAGAACTGTTCACCAACAGCTGCAGCAACACACTCAGAAGTTCAGTCAACACATACAATCAAACACACAACAACAAATACAGGAAAAACTGAGGTCATGGTGTTTGGTCCTGAACCTCTCAGGGATAGATTAGATCACATGATAGATTAGATCACATGATCACTCTAGATGGGATCTCATTAACATCTCTAGTCTCTCTGTGAGGAATCTAGGAGTAACTTTTGATCAAAATCTCTCCTTCAACTTACACATTAAATTAGTCTCTAGAAGTGCCTTTTTTCACCTGAGGAACATCTCAAAGATCAGGAAGCTACTGACCCACCATGATGCTGAAAAGTTAGTCCAGCATTTGTTCCTTCCAGGCTGGACTACTGTGATTCTTTATTATCAGGGTGTCCAAACAACTCTTTAAGAAGCCTCCAGCTGATCCAAAATGCTGCAGCCCCTGTTCCCGAGTTCTCTGCAGTCCAGGAGGACTGCTTCTAACTTCTTAAGCAATACTAACATTAGTGTGGGTTATCAAATGCTGAGAACCTGTATTAATGTCTTTCACAGTGTCGAAGCGATCACCAAATACAACCGATGGAGTTAGCGCTGGTAGCTAACTCGCCAGCTCGGTGGCTGTGGCAACCTTCTAACGTTCTACTTGTTTGTCAACATGCTGAAAGTCACAGAACTCCTCTAGTTGCCAACAACATTGTGGCCCGTCCGAAGCAACTCCTCTGTCCTGTTGCTCGCTGGTTGGTGCCATAAATCCAATTGATCCAAGAACTTCCAGGTGAACCTCATTCCTGGTCTCACCTGTAGCTCCATCTTCTCTGGTCTGCCACACAGCTCAGAAACACCTGTAAACATCTGTAAACATCTCAGTGCTGGACCGGGGGATCCCCCTGGGATTAGCTGTTAATATTTCTTTCATAACATTAGGAAACGGACGTGGCATGAGCGGCGCTAGCTCGGTCTGATGGGGGCTGGGCTGAGAAGCTGAGGGTTCTCTGTTCGAGCCCCAGTACAGCCAAAACATGGAAGGTGTTCTGGTAACAGGGGAAGGTGCTGGAACACCTTCAGAGCACTGCTGAGGTACCATTGAGCAAAGTACCGAACCCACATATGCTCTGTGATGAGCTGGGGGCTCCTCCAGGGGGGGACCGGCCTTCACCCATTGTGGACCCGCTGTGATCCCTCATAAGGGATGAAGCAGTTCAGAAGATGAGAGGATAAATGCCCACGTCACTGTTTACAAATGGTGGGTTGAGTTCCCTCAGATCTGTTGGCCTCTCTCTGGCCTATCAAATTTCAAGTTCAGTCAGAGGTTAGAGGGTACCCGAAGGTCATTAACACCCTCTGGCCCCACTGACCTGGTCAGATCTACCTTTGCATCATTATTGTTTGCATGTATGCTTATTCTCTCCTATCTGTTCTCCACCCAAAGATAAAAGTCCATGAAGGAAGAGATCCTGCGGCAGACCTAAGACAGGTTGGGGGGGTTACATCTTTCTGCTGGCCTGGGACCATCTGAGGATTCTCCAGAGGAGCTGTTGGACGTGGCTGAGGAGATGAGTGTCTTGGCTGCCTTGTTGAAACTCCAGATGAGCAGCACAAAGAGAGCTAACGGAGAGCTTATGTGAGGACTGATGGTTTTATAGACAAGCTAGCTGATGAGCCAGGAGTAAGGAAAGAACAGAAAACTTGTAAAACAGTTCTTGTTTGTGTGGTGCAATTATACAGTGTCTTGGTTCAAGTAAGCTCATTGGCCGAAGTGCCAAGATTCTGACTTCAGAAGGTTGGGTTCATCCATAAACTAGGGCCACATTAAAAGAGATGAGCGCGGTAGCATCCTGGATGGGATGATACCATCTCAACTTCTGACACCAGGATTTCACCACAAACTGGGCCTCGATGTACAAATGTGGATCACCTGTAGCATCCAAGACAACCATGAGGGTGGTGTGATTAAAGCCAATGAAACAAAAACATGCTAAGAACATGGTTCTAGCTCACGGAGGGTTGGGGTTAGGAGTCACAAAGAAGACTTGAGGGTTGCAAGTGTTTGCAGGAGGTCACATGACTCCATCATACATATATTCCGAGTATGTGTTCACACTAAAAATATGCCAACAGCCTTCTGAAAAGGGCTCTTTTGTGGACGAGTTCATCATAAATTCCTCTTCATTGTTTCACAACAGTGGAGGCTTTATGAGTTCTCACATCAGATCTGCTGCAAACTTTGTTTACTGATTCATAGAAAAGCCCCAAATCGGAGCAGTTATGCTAATGGCCGAGTGGTCCTGGGAGAGCCTCGGGCCACATGTGCAGCAACAGACAAGGCTTTTGTCTGCTCCAGGATGGGACAGTGCCTGGCCTCAGGACCAGGATCCAGACGCTCGCCGCTCTTTAGAGCCCCAACACGCACAGCTCAGCTAATTCTGGAGCACAACCTGGGAAATATACGGTTCATGAAGAAAACGGGGGGCTCGTTGACCTCTGAGGCGTTTATTTGACCTCACAGGCCGAGATGTTCTGGAAAAACCAGGGAGGTGGAACTTTGTACCCACACTTGTTTCCTCTCAAACGTTACACAATATAAAATACTGAGATCAGTAACAAACTGAAGTTGTCTGGTCAGAAACCAGCTAAACAACACACACACACACACACACACACACCACACACACACACACACACACACACACACGTTTCTGTCTAGAATGTCTCTGGAGCCCTACAGGAACAAAGGGATCAGGTTTGTCAGGAAGGGTTACCGGCAGAGATCGACATTTGCAGATATCTTTCATAAAAAGCTTCATGGTTCATCCCTGACAGGAAGTGACAGCAGGACAGGAAGTGACAGGAAGCGCTCAGCGGATCCACACTTGTTTTCTACGGAGTGGAGACCCCTTACAGGCTCCAAGGATGGTGACGAAACACCTGTGTGCCTCATCATCTTCTGGACCACTTTATGGGTGACGGCAGGCCCCCCGGGTGTGACCCCAGTTCATCACAGGGCCTTATATGAGCATTTGTGGGTTTGGTACCTTGCTCAAAGGTGCCTCAGCAATGCTCTGAAGGTGTTCTTTCACCTCCCCCCACTACCAGAAGACCTGGAAAACGGTGGTGGGGCAGAGGCTGCCGACCACAGCGGACGATAGTCCTTCCATAAAACTGGAGCAGCTTCAGCAGCAGACCGCTCTGAGGAGCGTGTCAGGAGGTGGATCCCCTCCAGTTCCTCCCAACCCCCCAGTGCCACCACCAGGACAAGAACTGGATGGAATCAGGGCGGTTCTGACCCTGTTATATGGTGACCCGCTGCTGTGGTGGCGAAGGTGTCGGATCTTCTGAATGTTCCTGACTTTGATATGTTTTCTTTGATGCCTGTGCTGTGTGTGTGTGTGTGGTGTGTGTGTGTGTGTGTGTGTGAGACACCTGCTGATCACATGACTCAGACTGTCATAACACCATGGAAGAAGCCCCTCCCCTGGTGCTACCTGCAGCAGCACCTGAGAGGCTACTAGTGTCACTTCCTGGGAAGATCTGATCTGCAAAGTGTTCAAAAAAAGAATTTTCCATCTGAAACCAACGTTCCTCGTTGTGTTAACGAGTTCTTTGAACTAACGTTGCTTCCACACTCGTGTTGGCGTTTATCTGCTACTGACAAGGACTTCCTGACTGACGGGGGAGCTTCAGCCAGAGGAAGTTGGCGGTGAAAACTTGAAGGTTAATAATATTTGTCACAGCCTGAGAAAATACGTTTCCTGTCAGAGGCGTTACCATGGTAACAGTGTTGCTGTTTCTAATTCATTATTTGATGAGTGTTTTTTCCTTTCATATGTGTTTGTGTTGTGTCCCACAGAGAGGAAAAGTCCTGCTGAGGAGAACAACAGCGTGTTTGTGTTTCCATGGAAACCCCTCCTAATGAGACACACATTAATGGCCTGGCTCCACCCCTTCGTCCTCCATCTACACGGGCAGGATGCAGTGTTATGTGATGTGGTACACTTTGGGAGGGCAACATTGGGAGTGGTGGGGGGGTAAAGGAGCAGTTTGGCCCCCCTTTACACCACAATGTTTTCAGGTGAACGCCCAAAAGTTTCGCTCCATTTTGGCTGCAAGGTTCCAGGTGAAGCCCCCAACAACAGAACAAACCGCCACATCTGCTGACAGGAGAAGAACCACTGGCGGTTCTGAGGGCCCTGTTGGAGGCCTCTGGCTTCTGCTATTGGAACAGTTGGAAGGGCTAAACCAGCACCCAAACCAGCAGAGACACAGTTGTGACCCGAGTCGACCCAAAGCGGTAGCACACGTTCCAGGCACCATGTGGTCCTCTGCACCAGCAACGATTTTGCTATGGAGCGGGGAAACTTTGTCATGTAAACAGGCTCCTAGAAAGGTCCTCACAGATGCTGGTCTTAGCAAATGTCCCTCGCTCAGGATCAGGTCGGGGAAAGGTCCTCACAGACGCTGGTCTTAGCAAATGTCCCTCGCTCAGGATCGGATCAGGTCGGGGAAAGGTCCTCACAGATGCTGGTCTTAGCAAATGTCCCTCGCTCAGGATCAGGTCGGGGAAAGGTCCTCACAGATGCTGGTCTTAGCAAATGTCCCTCGCTCAGGATCAGGTGTGGGGAAAGGTCCTCACAGATGCTGGTCTTAGCAAATGTCCCTCGCTCAGGATCGGGTTGGGGAAAGGTCCTCACAGACGCTGGTCTTAGCAAATGTCCCTCGCTCAGGATCAGGTCGGGGAAAGGTCCTCACAGATGCTGGTCTTAGCAAATGTCCCTCGCTCAGGATCAGGTTGGGGAAAGGTCCTCACAGATGCTGGTCTTAGCAAATGTCCCTCGCTCAGGATCAGGTCGGGGAAAGGTCCTCACAGACGCTGGTCTTAGCAAATGTCCCTCGCTCAGGATCGGATCAGGTTGGGGAAAGGTCCTCACAGACGCTGGTCTTAGCAAATGTCCCTCGCTCAGGATCAGGTTGGGGAAAGGTCCTCACAGATGCTGGTCTTAGCAAATGTCCCTCGCTCAGGATCAGGTCGGGGAAAGGTCCTCACAGATGCTGGTCTTAGCAAATGTCCCTCGCTCAGGATCGGATCAGGTTGGGGAAAGGTCCTCACAGACGCTGGTCTTAGCAAATGTCCCTCGCTCAGGATCAGGTTGGGGAAAGGTCCTCACAGATGCTGGTCTTAGCAAATGTCCCTCGCTCAGGATCAGGTTGGGGAAAGGTCCTCACAGCCGCTGGTCTTAGCAAATGTCCCTCGCTCAGGATCAGGTCGGGGAAAGGTCCTCACAGATGCTGGTCTTAGCAAATGTCCCTCGCTCAGGATCAGGTCGGGGAAAGGTCCTCACAGACGCTGGTCTTAGCAAATGTCCCTCGCTCAGGATCAGGTCGGGGAAAGGTCCTCACAGACGTTGGTCTTAGCAAATGTCCCTCGCTCAGGATCAGGTCGGGGAAAGGTCCTCACAGATGCTGGTCTTAGCAAATGTCCCTCGCTCAGGATCGGATCAGGTTGGGGAAAGGTCCTCACAGACGCTGGTCTTAGCAAATGTCCCTCGCTCAGGATCAGGTCGGGGAAAGGTCCTCACAGACGCTGGTCTTAGCAAATGTCCCTCGCTCAGGATCAGGTCGGGGAAAGGTCCTCACAGATGCTGGTCTTAGCAAATGTCCCTCGCTCAGGATCAGGTTGGGATTCTGACTCACTTTCAACGTATTTTAGCAAACTGTTGTCCAGACGTGCACGTCAGAGCTCGGCTAGCAACGACCCGGAGTCCTAGCTGGACTAGCACTAGCACGTGGTTATGAGCCCATTTATGAAAACCTGCGTCTATCTGAAAAGATCACCACCTAGTGGGGGGACGTGGCCACTGCAGACCCCTTTGTGGACCAAAAGTCTGGTTGCAAAAATTATTCAGACTATTGGAGTCAGATTTGAAAGCGCACATAAATGCTCTCGCCGTGAGGTTTCAGGTTTCTCAGTAGTGATACTGTGAATGTGAACGTTGGGGCTGTCGCCTATAAAATGTTCGGAACAATAACCTTGACTCCCCCACCAGTCAAGGTTATCCTGGCGGCCCTTCCTCCACCCATCGCTGTGGCCTTTCTAAAGCGTCGGGCTTCTTAATTTCATTTTCTTTACATTTTATTTTAATAACCATCTTTCTGGACTCTCAGCCGGGTCCTGAGTGTTTAAAGTCCGGTGACCTAAAGGTCCGTAGTGTGTTGGTTCTAGGCAACATACGCAAGGTGCGTAAAGTCTCATCTGGACGAGCACGTTGTCCGCTAGTAGCTAGTAGCATTAATAAAAAGGTGATCTCCACACATGTTCAGGTCATTTGGTCAAATCTCCACCAAATGTTTGCGTCTGTGTCTCCGACTGCTGCTGACAGCAGGTGAATGCTGGCAGCAGATTTATTTATTTTATTTTTTACCTTTAAATCTGGTATTAGCGTAAAAATAAAAGCTTCTTATAGCTTGGAATGAAAATCCTCTGAGAGGCTGAGCTGCCGCCAGCAGGCAGCGTTCAGGTGTCGTATTCAGTTTCATGATGATGATGAAGATGATGATGATGATAAACAGCTCCACACTGAATGTCTTCTTCTTCTTCATCCTCTGGAGCAACATCAGGTCAGGTCTCTGAGGTGCCGGGCAGCTTAGGGCTGAAATCCACTGCTGCTCTGCTTACCGTGAAGGCAGAAACAGGAAGTGGATGCTGCATTAGGAGGATCTAAAGTGCAGCAGTGCTAGATAAGCTGCAACAGATGTGTTTGCCTGTTGAGACTCTGTATTTGCACTAAAATATTTCATTCTGCTAATAGGCTCTTATTTTTGTACATTGAGTATTGGGCTAGCTAGCGTCGTAGCCTAGAACCCCCCACCCCCCCCTCCCGTACTTGATCTTCATGTTGCTCTCAGTTGCTGTGACATCAGACCAAACATTAGTGCAACCTGTCCTGAAGGGTTGGTTCTGGGGTCCAGAATCAGGGGCCTACCTGAGCTGGAGCGCGCTGCCATGAATAGATGTGGGGCGTCATCGTCATCGTTTCTGCTGTCATATCTTACAGCCAAATGTAGACTTGACGTTGTCACAGGAAACACCATGCTAACCATGCTAACTGTCTGCCTCTTGTGCAGGAAAAGATAAAAGGACACGGAGCAGCACCTCCTTCAGCACATCCGGCTCCCAACAGGCAACAGCTACCGGATGCTATCTCAACCGTCCAACACTTATCTCACGGCAGACAGAACATCCCTCCGGCTCATCTTTGTCCACCGTAAAACTGTTTGGGACAGAATTTATTTCAACATCATGTGTCATGATCTGTTCTTGCCGTTTGGTTCCACCAGGGGGTGTCTTGGACCCGTTTTCTGGCTGCTGCATCACCTGCGGCTGATCCGTTTGATTGGGAGTCTTTTTTAGCAGCTAGCACTAGCAGCTAGCTGATCAGCGTCAAATGGTTTCTTCTGGGTTGTTGGTAATTCCTGAGACTTTGCTACTTGCTGTTCCAGTTTGGACCTTCCAGGGTCTCCACGTCCCCTTCACTGAAAAGCTCCTTTGCACTTTGGAAATGCTGTAAATGAACATTTCACTTGGAGATTTCCTGCCTCCTGCCTGCGTTCTGGGTTCTGCCCTCATGGACTGGTGCTTGTAGCATCATGGTGCTAAAATAATCACAGAACTTCCTTCTCTATTTTCATCTTCCTCCAAGTATCTTCTAAGCTGCTGGAGGTCATAGCCTGGGCTAAACATTAACAGTGAAATGTCTGGAGGGTAAATGTTCCATGAACAAGAGCATCTAGAAATGTGACGCCAACTGTGACGCCAACAATACCGCCTGTAGCCTCTGGGGGGAGCTAGCGAGTCATGTCTGTTTCTAGAGTGCAGAAGAAGCAAGAAAGATAAAAAGATCTGATGGGGTGTGTGTGTGTGTGTGTGTGTGTGTGTGTGTGTGTGTGAGAGAGAGATATATATACTCTGTGTGTGTGTGTGTGTGTGTGTGTGTTGTGTGTGTTGTGTGTGTGAGAGAGAGAGAGAGAGATACTCTGTGTGTGTGGTGTGTGTGTGTGTGTGAGTGAGAGAGAGAGAGAGAGAGAGAGAGAGAGCCCTGAATGTATGTCTGAGAGCTCCTGATCACACTGAGCTTCTTGTGGTCCCTGGTCCAGATGTGCTGCATTCAGGGTCTCTGTCAATGCCCCTGTTCACAGACCCACTGAGGGACGCTGCTGTCCACCCTGGGGGGACGATGTGGACAAAGCTGAGAGGAGAGGACAAGGGGCTGGAAGAGAGCCAGGTGATCTCTAGTGAGGTTTTGTAATGTACAGTGATCTACAGTGAGCCGTAGTGATCTACAGGGATCTATAGTGATCTACAGTGATGTAATGTTTGACCATATTAAGGCCATTATTTCCTGTCTTTACTGTGTTTGGATTAAGGGTCCCTCAGCTCCTGATGAAGACGAGTGCAGCCTTGGAGCTCAGATAATCTTGATTCTGAGTCTGACACCTGTCACAGCTGCAGAGTGCATCCCATAATGTCTGTTTAAGCAGATTTGGCTGTGTAATTCCAGGTATTGCAGGAATATTAATGGTTATGTAATGACTCCTCCTCCTCTACGAGCCCTCAGGCTTCCTCCCACTCAGTCTGTCCACACCGACACCGCTCCATGAGACAGACCCAGGAAGGTTCCTGTGGCCCCCTAACCCTAACCCAGGAAGGTTCCTGTGGCCCGCTAACCCTGACCCAGGAAGGTTCCTGTGGCACCCTAACCCTGACCCAGGAAGGTTCCTGTGGCCCGCTAACCCTGACCCAGGAAGGTTCCTGTGGCACCCTAACCCTAACCCAGGAAGGTTCCTGTGGCCCGCTAACCCTGACCCAGGAAGGTTCCTGTGGCACCCTAACCCTGACCCACGAAGGTTCCTGTGGCCCGCTAACCCTAACCCAGGAAGGTTCCTGTGGTCCCCTAACCCTAACCCTGGAAGGTTCCTGTGGCCCCCTAACCCTAACCCAGGAAGGTTCCTGTGGCCCGCTAACCCTGACCCAGGAAGGTTCCTGTGGCACCCTAACCCTGACCCAGGAAGGTTCCTGTGGCACCCTAACCCTGACCCAGGAAGGTTCCTGTGGCACCCTAACCCTGACCCAGGAAGGTTCCTGTGGCACCCTAACCCTAACTCTTCCACATGAAGAACCCCCCGTTGTGAGGACAGAGGTGAGGACGTGAGAGCATCCCCAGTCCTGCAGAACTCAGCTGTCACTCATCATGTTCCCTTTGATGAGCCTTTGATTTCCATCCTGTTTTGTGGCTTTAATGCTGCGACCCCGCCGCGTTACCATGGCGCCCTGATGTACCTGCGTGCTGAAGGGTTTAATCTACTGTGGCTTCGTTAGCTTAAAGGAATGAGCTCTTAAATCTGAGATGATATTCCCATGATGCCATTAACCTGTGGGGGGGATCTAAGAATCTGTGAGTGAGCAAATCTGTGTTAATCTGATAAAAGGTTGAGATTTGGTGGAATAAAGATAGTTTCATCTGATAATGACATGTTGGCGATGGATAAACTGAGAGGGGAGGAGCCAGTGTGTTTCTGACAGGAAGCAGGAAGATGCAAATCAATTGAGATCCAATTACTAAGTTAGAGTTAGGGTCAGGGTTAGGGTTAGCCCAAACCGCATGTGATGACATTCTTGCTAGTCAACAAAGATTACCAGGAATGCTAATAGCTAGTACACATTAGCATATTGCAACATGAGCTCAGATGAACATTTTTCCACATTCAATCGATGTTTTGGGGGTTTAACCACAGGGTGATCTGGTAACACTACAGGGCTCCCCTGAGTTTCAGGTGTGAGGAAGTCCTTTTGGTCAAGTCTCTAACCCTAACCCTAACCAGGGGTTTGGTTAACCCTCAACCTAACCCTAATCAGGAGTTTGGTTAACCCTAACCTTAACCCTAATCAGGAGTTTGGTTAACCCTAACACTAACCCTAATCAGGAGTTTGGTTAACCCTAACCTTAACCCTATTCAGGAGTTTGGTTAACCCTAGCCCTAATCACGACTTTGGTTAACCCTAACCCTGATCACGACTTTGGTTAACCCTAACCCTAATCACGACTTTGGTTAACCCTAACCCTAAGCCTAATCAGGAGTTTGGTTAACCCTAACCCTAATCAGGAGTTTGGTTAACCCTAACCCTGATCAGGAGTTTGGTTAACCCTAACCTTGATCAGGATTGTTTGGTTAACCCTATGTGACGGGTGCAGTTTGGACCCAAATGCAGCACTCTGAAAAGCTGGTCAGTAGTAAAGACTTTTATTAACCCACGGGCAAACAGGAACTCAGGCAGACCAGGAAACACAGAAAATAGTCCGTTCTTCAGGCTCTGGGCCCGCACAAAGTCCAGGAGTCGCAGGCTCGGGGAGTGGGACGAGCAGCAGCGAAGTCGGGGCCGGGCGGAGAAGTCGAAACCAGGTGAGCAGACAGGAACCAGAGACGCTGAGGCAGAAGTCGTAGTCAGGGGCAGAAAGCAGGTAGGTTGTCCGGGGAACAGGCAAGGCAGGCAGAACGAAGACAGGCAGGGTCGGTAACGGGTAATCCGGCAGGGAAACAACGCTGGAAAGTCTTGCATGGACGCAGAGGAACAATCTGGCACTGAGTGAGTGTGAGGCTGGAGAATATACACTGGTAGGTGAGCTGATTGATGAGTGAGGGCAGGTGTGTGATCAGTGACTGAGAGCAGGTGTGTGATCAGAGGTGTGGTGTGAGCAGGGCAGTGGAAAAGTACTGGGACAGGAGGGAACTGGGGAAAAGGGGCTGTGACAGAACCCCCCTCTCAAGGGACGGCCCCTGACGTCCCAAAAACAAAGGCCAAGCTGAGCCGGGTGGGTGGAGGGGGGCTGGAGGAGGGCTAAAATTCTTCAGAGGCCTCCATCTCAGCTTCCTCTTCGTCCTCGTCGCTGGAAGCCTCGGATGACAGGGAGGACAGAGTCTCTAAATTGGCACCGCCACCAGCATCGGGGATCTGGGGCTGGTCAGGGTGACAGTGATGGAACTCGCGGATGAGCTGCGCATCCAGGATGTGACGGGCCGGGACCCACGACCTCTCCTCTGGGCGTATCCTTCAGTCGACGAGATACTGTCCCCAGTCGACGAGTAGACTGTAGACCCTTCCATGTGGCGGGGCAGTAGGCGGCGAACGTGTGAAGGCGGACCCCGAGCGTCCGTGAGGTGGGCGGCTGAGAAGCCGGCATCAACGGACTCTCTCGAACCGGCTTGATCCTGGAGACATGGAAGGTTGGGTGGATCCGCATGGCCCGGGGCAGCTTGAGCCTGACAGCCGCAGGGTCGATGACCTTCTCGATAATAAACGGCCCGATGAACTTAGGAGCCAGCTTCTTTGACTCCACCCTTAAGGGAAGATCTCGAGTCGAGAGCCATACCTTCTGCCCCACCAGGTAAGTGGGAGCCCGGGAGCGACGGCGGTTGGCTGCCGTCGAGTAACGGTCCGCTGCTCGTAGGTGAGCAGCCTTTACACGCTCCTCCACCTCCCAGGTGAGAGAAGCCACAAGGCAGGAAGAATGGTGTCGTGTTGGGTTGAGGGCAGTGTCTTCTGTTCCCAGGAACTGGCGAGATAGCGCAGACAGTGAGTAGAGACGACCCTTGGGAGGCGTGGTGCCGGGGCTGAAGGTTTATGGCGCAGTCGTAGGGTCGATGAGGGGGCAGAGAGGTAGCCTTAGCCTTGCTGAACACCTCCCGGAAGTCATGGTACTCGGAGGGTACCGCAGACAGGTCGGGGGCCGGAATGGATTTGACTGATAATAGAGGCGCGGCAGCTTGATTAAGGCAGACCTGGTGACAGGAGGAACTCCACCCCAGAATGGAACCCGTCGCCCAGTCAATGTGGGGGTTGTGACGACGGAGCCAGGGGTAACCAAGGATGAGTGGGAGGTGAGGTGACTTCAGGACGTGGAATTGTATGGTCTCGTGGTGGTTGCCCGACAGAAGCATGTGGATGGGCGTGGTCTGGTGAGTGACAGTCCCTAGGAGATGGCCATCCAGGGCGGTGGCAGGAACTGAATGTGGTAACGGAACCCGGTCGATACCCAGCTGGACGGCGAGCTCCTCATCGATCAGGCTGACATCAGCCCCGGAGTCTATGAAGGTGGCGAGGGTGTGAGAGCCCCCCGCCAACAGAAGCTGGACGTGAAACAATGGCCGTGGCAGGGGACCGAGTCTTGAGTCTGGCTCAGCAGTCCGCCCCTGTCTACTGCTGAGCCCTCCCCTTTTACTGGGCAATGAGAGACAAAGTGCCCAGCCTGTCCGCAGTAGAGACAGAGGTTCCCCTGTCGTCGTCGCTCTCGCTCCACCGGAGTCAGGCTGGTGCGTCCCCCCTGCATGGGTTCGGGCCCCCCAGATGCGGGCCCTGTGAGAAGGTTGGAGGTGGCTGGAGATCCTCGCAGGCGGGCAGACGACCGGTGCTCCGCCTCTCCCTGGCGTAGCTCTCTTCTCCTTGCCTGGACGCGCCTGTCCAGCCTTGAAGTCAGGTTGATGAGTCCATCAAGGGAAGGCGGAAGATCAAAAGGAACCAACGCATCCTTTATATATGGCGCTAGCCCATTGAGGAAGGCGTCGCACTGGGCTGCTGGGTTCCAGTCACTGAGCCGGGCCCGGGTACGGAAGTCGATAGCGTAGTCAGCAATGGACCGACTTCCCTGCTTCACGCTCATGAGTCTCCCGGTGGCATCCGGACCCAGAGAAACAGGCCCAAAAACCTTACGAAGCTCCGCAGAGAAGGCCTGGAAAGAGGAACAGGCCGGTTGTGCCCCTCTCCCACTCTGCCGTTCCCCACAGGCGTGCCCTGCCAGTCAGGTGATTGATGGTAAAGGCGACCCTCGCCGCCTCCGAGGCGAAGGTGTAGGGCTGCAGAGCAAAAGGAT
>NW_026621979.1:0-26432 GCF_003711565.1 Takifugu flavidus | reverse complement strand
CCCTTTTACACATGGTCCTGCTGTATCTGCTGTCAGTATCTGCCACAGGCTGTATCTCCCAGGGCTTTATTTCCCCAGGTTTTTGATTGGTGCAACAACTGACTGGAGCTAAATGTCACTAAAACCAAAGAGATTGGTGGTGACTTTTCCAACAAGAACTTGCAGCCGTTGCATGTTTCTTATTTAACAAAAAAATATCCTTGAAGTTGAAAAAGACTGTAAATAATCCAGAATGTGCAGCTGTTAATTTAGTGTGGCATATAATTTTTTTAAATTCTGTTTGGAAATGGAACCAAGTTGGTGTGTGGGGGTGAGTATCACTTTAACTCATTCCTTGTTATGTCAGTATAGGTTCTGCTTCTACAGCATACTGTTACTTTATAAAATAATTTGTGACTGGTGATGTCTATTGTCTCCCTGAATTACACAGTAATGACATCATAACTAGCTTAATATAAAGTGAGAGGACAAATTTGTGGAAATACTTAAGTGATTGTCTGAAACGGCATCGCGGATATCACAATTTCTGATGCATCTCGTTACAGATGAAGGAAACCATCTTGTTTTGGTGTATTTCCTCAGTGCGGCCTGGATATTTACCATCATTGTGGTTGTTTTATTATCCATTTCAGTTTTTATGACAAAGAGGAAAAACAGTCATCACTCTCTGGGTAACTGATGTAATATATTTTGAAGATTCCTAAAGGTAAACTGATGTGGCAGGGCGTGGCCTGCCCTCCGAACAGGTGTCCTATGGAGGTAGTGCCTTAATTGGTGGGTGGGGAGAAAAGGTTTATATAAGGCACTGCCTCCAGCTGACTTTAGTTGTTTTTCCCGCTTCGACGGTACGGCGGGGTTGCG
Source organism: Takifugu flavidus (assembly GCF_003711565.1). Classification (NCBI taxonomy): domain Eukaryota; kingdom Metazoa; phylum Chordata; class Actinopteri; order Tetraodontiformes; family Tetraodontidae; genus Takifugu; species Takifugu flavidus. The sequence goes on along the minus strand of NW_026621979.1, from coordinate 25,571 downwards.
GCTTATCTGGGCGGTTCGACCAACAAACTGTTTCACAGCGCGAGTATGCTGTTTGGCAGCGCCAAGAAGGTTGGTGCTTCCTCCCGCCATCCTTCCACCTAGAGCGCTTTGCCGTGAGGGCACGCGCGCTAGTTTACCCTGGGCAGGTAAGGCGCAGCAATGCGCGTCACTGACTTCCCCGCACTCTGTCGATAAAGGTTAATGGCGCTGTCCTTGTTGCAGTTGACTGCCGGCTGGCGTCGGTGGGTCGCGTTGCCCCAGCGGGAACCCTTCACGGAGTGGTGGCGCCACCAAACAGTCAGCACGGACTACCTCGCGTACTGGACCCACTGCTGCTTTGGCTCCGTCCCGTTTTCGGGACTCTCTCTCCTGTTCGCTCTCGCGCTCTCTCTCTCTCTCTCTCTCTCTCTCGCCCCCCTTCGCTCGAGGGACGGCGCTGAGACGTAGTGGTGCCGCCGAGGCGACCACGGAGCTATTGCTCTCAATTTCTAGACTCTTAACAGTGTTTTAATTGTTCTCTTTTCTTTGTGGACAGGTGCTGCGGGCCACGGCGGGGACCCAACCCCTGGTGGAGGGCGTTTTACCACACCTTTCGTGTGTAGTTTTGTTTGTAGTAGCACAGGTGTTTTTAGTTTGTTTATTTCCCCTAATTGAGTTTCACCTGCCGGTGGGGCCCCAGCCCTGTCCACCCCCTTTTGGTTGATTTTTGTACAGCCGAGTTATTTTGGTGTTAAGTTGGATTTAATAAAATTTGTACTGCCTAACCCTCAATCCTGTCTCTGCCTCTGGAACCAAACCGTATCTGCGCGTGCCTGTTTCCGGTTAATTCCTGGGGTGAAATTCCCCAGGTGGCGTTGTCATCCACCGTTCCACCTCTCTCCACCCCGCCACACTGGGAAAATTACTTTAAAAAAATGTCTTCCTGTGTTTTAAAACAGACTCTCAATCAAGATTCCAAGCTTCATCCACAGCAAATGCAGAGGTGGAGACAAGTTTGATTTTTTTATTTTTTTTTTTTAAAGTTTATATGTATAAATAATCCTTATTTACACACACTAACTTACCCTTTATCACATATCTCCAGGGCTATCAAGAGGAAAACAACCTCCATTATTCAGCTTTGAGGAACAACCAGCCCAACAGATCAATGCAGAACAGACAGAATGAATGTGTGTAGTCTGCTGTGAGGCTGTAGATGTCTTGTTGTCATTGCAGGTTAACACAGGACCTAATTAAGTATTTTGTATTTACTCACACCGGTTTCTACATTTTCAATTGTATCATTTATCAGTCTCGATGAGGCAAAGTTTTCCTAATAAAGTTGTTTTTTCTGGCCATTTCGATTAGATTACCTCCATATATTTATATTCATTTTATGAAGACAAAGCTTGTATCCAAAGGGTTGGCGTACTCCTGCTGTGTCCACCGTGGTCTCGCCGTATTTTCACGACTATAAGGCGCACCTAAAAGCCTAGAATTTTCTAAAAAATCTACGGTGCGCCTTTTAACCCGGAGCGCCTTTTGTATGGATTACAGTAATATTGGTTAATGGCGGCTACCGTAGTCAGTAGGCGTGGCCGAGGTAACAGCAGTAAATTCAGTCCCAAACCCATTTCTGTCTGTAAAGACCCCAAAATGGCTCCTTGCAAGACACGCGCTTATGATGCAGAGTTCAAACTGAAGGCTATCAGTCACGCAGTTGAACACGGAAATAGAGCAGCGGCAAGAGAATTTAACGTGAATGAATCAATGGTGCGGAAGTGGAGGAAGCAGCAAGACGACCTGCGCCAGGTAAAGAAGACTCAACGGAGCTTCCGAGGAAACAAAGCAAGAAGTGGATTAACAAAGGAACTCCAGCCGCTAGATATTGGTGTCAACAGGGCATTCGAAGCTAGACTACGAACTGCGTGGGAGCGGTGGATGACGAACGGCGAACACATGTTCACCAAGACGGGGAGACGGCGCCGAGCGTCATACGTCACTATCGGCCAGTGGATCGTAAATGCCTGGGCATCGACTGTGGTCCGAGCTTTCAGGAAGGCAGGGATTGTCACTGAAATGCCAGACAACACCAGCGACAACCGACCCTGATGACGACTTTGACGAGACGGAGCCGGCCATGTTGGACGCCGTATTCGCACAACTGTTCAATTCGGACACCGAAGAAGAGGAATTCTAGGGATTCCTGGATGAGGAATGAACTGATAAAGTGAGCTTTACGTGTTTCTTCGCGTTTGAACAACGCTGTTATATTGCTATTGTTATATTGCTATTGTTATCGCTTTGCACTACTTCGAGAGTTCGAGTTACCGTATATTGTGTTTGCACTAACGTTTGATTTACCGCAACGGTACTACGTGATAAAAATGTTGCACTAAATCGAAGATTTATTAAACTCCACTATCCACTTGTGATAAAAATGTTGCACTGCCTGTTATAACTCGCTGTTATTAAACGAACTGTGTTACGCGAAAACACTACGTCACTCGGGAAAAATAATAAAACACAGCTGTTTATTCATTTTGGGAGTGAATGGAGTTGTGAGAACGTCGGTTTGTATTCTATTAATAAAGTTTGACTGACTTATCTGACTGTTTTATTGACATTCCTTTTAGCGCAGCTCGATCTAGTGAACGCGTCATGAAACCAAAGGCACTATGCAATTTCTATGCCATGCGCCTTATAACACGGTGCGCCCTGTGTATGAAAATATTTCTAAAATAGGCCGTTAATTGAAGGTGCGCCCTATAATACGGTGCGCCTTTTGGTTGTGAAAATACGGTACTCTGCTGTGAGGCTGTAGATGTCTTGTTGTCATTGCATCTTAACACAGGACCTAATTAAGTATTTTGTATTTACTCATACCAGTTTCTACATTTTCAATTGTATCATTTATCAGTCTCGATGAAACAAAGTTTTCCTAATAAAGTTGTTTTTTCTGGCCATGTCAACAAATGATAGATTACCTCCATATATTTATATTCATTTTATGAAGACAAAGCTTGTATCGTGCCGTTGCAGTCCTTATTTTGTGAAGTCAAAAGCTGCAACAATGGTTTTCACAAGCATTCATATCCATCGGACTATTAAGTTGACCAAAACACCCACTGGATGAGACAAATGCTCCATTATGTGATCATGACCATGTAAACAGCAGCAGGCTATGTCTTGGATACATAGAAATGCTAAGGCAGGGGCAGTATTATCCAAAGGGTTGGCGTACTCCTGCTGTGTCCACCGTGGTCTCTCCTTCCCGGAACAATTTTTCCCAGGAACGATTTTTGCTTATTTGGGATCCAATTTGCCAGCAGTTTAGAAAATGTTTAGCTCTCTTTGTTGACCTTTTTTTTGTAAAACTTGGGGCATAAAGACTAACAAAACAGATAACAAAATTGAACACAATACAAATATTAATTTTTGATTTAATTAAAAATTACTACCTGCTCAAGATTCCAAATACAACTGAAACCTTGACATCTGTCTGCTGCTTTTTGAATCTGCAGACCTTGGTTAGCTTCCTAATTGGTGCATCAGCATTCAGCATGATGAAAAGCAGTCACAGCTGCCATTGTTAAGATATAATCAATTAAAATTTTATTTTGCAACAAAAGACCTTCAACAGTTTTATTAGAATTGTGAAAAAACTGGCCAAGGGATTTTTGTCCATCCCTCTATCAGTCTTCGACTTCTTTATCCCTTTTAGGGGACAGGTGGCCGCTTATCCCACTTCTAACTCACAAAGACAAACAACTGTTCATGCCCTCATTCACTTCTAATGTCAATGCACATGGACACGGGGAGAACAGGCAAACTGCACAAAAAAAAACCCCTGACTGCAGGAACCTTCTTGCTTTGTGGCAGCCATTTTAGCCCCTACATAACCGTGCCACCCCTGTGTCAGTTCACCTCATGTGCGTCTCCCCTTGTGTTGTGCCACTTTCATCATGTTGTGATTACTGATCAGAAAGTGCCATAATCATAAAGCATAATCTTTACAAATATTATTATGGTTATGCCATAATCATAATCTTTGAAAATATTATGATTATGGCACTTTTGAACTACCATATTTTCACTGTAATAAAAGGCGCAGTCTCAGTTACGGGTGCTATTTCTGTATTTAAAACATATATAAGGCGCACCGTATTATTAGACGCATGCTAAAACATACAGTAAAAAATGACAACAGAAGTAAAACGGTGAGTTTCTTCACATTTATTGAACAAAATATTCATTCTTCTGCCACAAAACCATCAAAGTTTTCATCTTCTGTATCTGAATTAAACAGCTGCACTATTTCAATGTCCAACATCCCGAATTCCTCTTCTTCATCATCTGAATCAGACTCACCGACCGGTCCGCTTCAGCGTTGATTTTGTGAAAGCTCTTACAATACATGAAGACGGTAACATAGCCCATCCATCTACAATCCACCCGCATATGGTGGCATAACTTGCCCACCGCAGCCTCATAGTCTTTGTGAAGGAGTGTTCGCCTTCCTTCATCCAGCACTCTGTCCGTTTCCGTGGCAGCGGAAACCACGGTGAACGATGACTTCTCGTGCCCCGTTGTGCGTATCGCCACCGTGCTGGTCCCCTTTTCTCCACTTTGTGGGTCAAAGGGATGTCAAAAGTCAAAGGGATCTCATCTATGTTGGTGATGTGGCTGGGCGCGGTTATCTTGTCGCGGCAGTTGGTGCGGAAGATGGCCGCCCTCTCCTGGTTAGGGTAGGGAGATGCCGCCCTCTCCTGGTTAGGGTTAGGGTTAGGGAAGATGGCCGCCCTCTCCTGGTTAGGGTTAGGGAAGATGGCCGCCCTCTCTTGGTAATCCGCGGGCAGCCGCTGCGCAACAGTTGTCCTTGCGCGTATGGAGAGATGCAGCCTCCTCATAAAGCGAAATATTAGATTGCTCGATTGCCATTTTCATTAAATATTTTCATATTTAATGTCCTGCAGTTTAAAGTAAGCCTCATTCATACGTGTCTCACTTGACCGGCGCCATTTTAGGGGATCCTTACGCGTAGGTGTGCCGCTAATCGATTGGTGGAGCGTTTACCGTAGTGCACCCACCAAAGGCGAACTGCAGATTTTGGAACTCAGTCCACACACAAGGCGCACCATATTATAAGGCGCACCGTCAATTTTTGAGAAAATCTCAGTGTTTTAGGTGCGCCTTATAGTCATGAAAGGAGGACAGAAAAGCCACTTCTGTTTGTAGTTGTATATCGGCCCCCTGCTGGGCCACATCCAGAGTTCCTGTCTGAGTTCTCTGATTTTTTTATCTGACTTGGTCCTTAGAACGGACAAAGTCATTATCATTGGAGACTTTAATATCCATATGGACGTTATAAATGACAGCTTTAGAAATGGCTTCATTTCATTACTTCAGTCAGTTGGTTTCCTCCAGCAGATAAACCAACCAACTCATAGCTTTAACCACACTCTAGATTTAGTCCTGACTTATGGTGTTGAGGTAGAACATGTGTCAGTGTTCCCTCAGAACCCAGTCCTGTCAGACCATTCTTTGATCACTTTTACATTTATGATTAAGGATTCTTCTATGCTCAGAACAAAGTCTTACTATAGCAGATGTCTTTCAGATAATGCTGTAGCTAAGTTTAAGGAAGTGATCCCTGTGCTGATCCCAGGATCACCGTGTGTTTCCCCAGGGATCAGTCATTATAATCCTAGCCCTGCTGAGGTTGACTCTATTGCTGAAGGTGCAGCAGCCTCACTGAGAATCACGCTTGATTCTGTTGCCCCCCTGAAAAAGAAAATAGTAAATCAGAGGAGGTGTGCCCCCTGGTATAATTCACATATCAGGACCCTCAAGCAGAAAGTGCATTCTTGTAAAATAGACAGCTATCATGTAGCCTGGAAAGACTGTCTATTAGTTTACAAAAAGGCCCTCTGTACGGCTAGAACAGCCTATTTTTCTTCTTTGATTGAGGAAAATAAGAGCAACCCCAGGTTTCTTTTCAGCACTGTGGCCAAATTAACCAAGAGTCACAGTGTTTTAGATCCACGTATCCCTTCTTCCCTTAGTGGTGAAGACTTCATGAGCTTCTTCATTGATAAAGTTCTAGCTATCAGAGAGAAAGCTAACCAGGCCATCCCAACAACAGGACCATCACCAGATGTGCCGACTGTGGGAACATACAGGGTCTCCAACGAGCCCTTAAGCTCCTTCAGCCCTATATATTTTTCTGAGGTGTCATCGCTAATTCAGAAATCCAAGACCACCACGTGTCTTTTAGATCCCATCCCAACACACCTGTTAAAGGATGTTCTACCATTGATAGGCAGTTCTATCCTGGACAATCAATGGTTCTTTAGTGTCAGGTTATGTACCCCGGTCCTACAAGGTGGCAGTGATTAAGCCGTTGCTTAAAAAACCATCACTTGATCCTGATGTCTTAGCAAATTATAGGCCAATATCCAACCTTCCTTTTATCTCTAAAGTTCTAGAGAAGGTGGTGGTGACTCAGTTACTGGCGCACCTGCAGAGGAACGGCCTGTTTGAGATGTTTCAGTCAGGCTTTAGAGCTCACCACAGCACAGAAACAGCACTTCTTAAAGTCACTAATGATCTTCTCATAGCTTCAGATCATGGACTGGTCTCTATGCTGGTTCTGCTGGACCTCAGTGCTGCTTTTGATACAGTTGATCACAGCATCCTGTTACAGAGACTGGAACATGTGATTGGGATTAAAGGGACAGCACTAGACTGGTTTAGATCATACTTATCTGATAGATACCAGTTTGCTTATGTCCATGGTGTTCCCTCCTCATACAGTAGGGTTAGCCATGGAGTTCCTCAAGGTTCTGTACTTGGACCAATCCGCTTCACATTGTACATGCTTCCCTTAGGGAACATTATTCGGCAGCATGGGATAAATTTTCATTGTTATGCTGATGACACTCAGCTCTATTTATCCATGAAACCCGAGGAGACAGAGAAGTTAGTGAAGCTCCAGACCTGTCTTAAAGTCATAAAGTCCTGGATGTCTTCAAATTTCCTCCTCCTTAACCCAGGAAAAACTGAGGTCATGGTGTTTGGTCCTGAACCTCTCTGGGATAGATTAGATCACATGATCACTCTAGATGGTATCTCATTAACATCTAGTCTCTCTGTGAGGAATCTAGGAGTAACTTTTGATCAAAATCTCTCCTTCAACTCACACATTAAATTAGTCTCTAGAAGTGTCTTTTTTCACTTGAGGAACATCACAAAGATCAGGAAGCTGCTGACGCGGCATGATGCTGAAAAGTTAGTCCATGCATTTGTTACTTCCAGGCTGGACTACTGTAACTCTTTATTATCAGGGTGTCTAAACAACTCTTTAAGAAGCCTCCAGTTGATCCAAAATGCTGCAGCCAGAGTTCTGACAGGTATTGACAAAAGAGATCACATTACTCCTGTACTGGCATCGCTTCATTGGCTGCCCGTTAAATTTAGAATAATTTTTAAAACCCTTCTTTTGACCTACAAGGTCCTCAGAGGCCTAGCTCCATCCTACCTGTAGGAGCTAGTGATACCTTATCAGCCCAATAGACCGCTCCGCTCTCAGAATGCTGGTCTACTTGTGGTTCCCAGAGTTTCTAGGAGTAGAATGGGGGGCCGAGCATTTAGCTACCAGGCCCCCCTGCTATGGAACCAGCTCCCTGTCCAGGTACGGGAGGCTGACTCCATCGCTACTTTTAAGATCAGACTCAAAACCTACCTCTTTGAAAAAGCTTATTGTTACTAATTCAGTAGTTCCAGTTACTATCATAGACAGACAAATTATCATACTTAGGGGGTCGTCTAATCATTAGGTCACATCTTAGTTATGCTGTTATAGGCCAAGGCTGCCGGGGTCCGGAAACATGATCACCTGAATGGCCTCTGTCACTCCACTGGGTCATGGTTTCCTCTCCTCTCCTCTCCTTTCCTCTCCTCATCAAGCAGACTAGTTATGCTGATTCTTGTGTAGTTTTTCTGCTTCTCCCCCCCTATTTATTTACAGGTATCGCCGCCCTCGGAGCTGCATAATGACCTCCGGCCCCGCTGAAGTGATTGTATATCATATTTTTTGTGTGTGTTTCTGTGCTCTGTGCCTCTCCTCTCCTCTCCTCTCCTCTCCTCTCCTCTCCCCCTCCTTCTCCTTCTCCTTTTCCTCTCCCTCTCCTCTCCCTTCCTCTCCTCTTTCCCCTCCTCCTCCTTTTCCTTCTCCTCTCCTCTACCTCCCCTTCACTCTACTTCTCCTCTCCTCTACCCCTCTCCTCTCCTACCTATCCTATCCTCTACCTGTCCTCCCCCTTCTCCTCTCTCTTTACCCAGCCGGCCATCAGCAGGAGGGTCCCCCTACATGAGCCTGGTCCTGCTCAAGGTTTCTTCCTGTTAAAGGGGAGTTTTTCCTTGCCACTGTTGCTTGTCTGGGGTTAGGCCCTGGGATTCTGGAAAGCGCCTTGAAACAATTTTGATTGTATAAGACGCTATATAAATAAAGATTGATTTGATTTGATTTGATGAAAATACGGTACTTGTAGAACTCCACAGCCTCCACCTCAACTCTTTCTCTAAGAGCTGGCCATAGTTTTGGTCTAGACATCCCAAAGTCAGTGACTAGTTACTTTGTCTTTGAGGTGTTGAGGTGTATATGGTTCATGTGGCTCCAGGCATTCCATGAACAGGCTCCTATGCTCCGTCTGATTGTTGTTACTTCATCTCTTTGTTGTCCCTGATGCATGCCACAATGGCTGTGTCATCGACAAACTTCTAAATTTGGCACAGCTCAAAGTTGTAGTAAAAGTCTAATGTGTACAGGGTTAATAGTAGAGGGCCCAGCACTGTGCCCTGGGGTGCTCCTGTGCTGCTAATCACAGTGTCTGTATACCGTGGCCTGTCGGTGAGATACGGTAGCTGGAGAACCAGAAATCCAGGTCCACTACTATCATGCTGAGTTTGTCCTGTGCTGCGGCGTGAGGTGAGTTTCACTGGTCAGAAGACATTCAGCTCCCTGGGAGGATTCTTCTTAAGAACTGGGATGATGCATGTCTTCCACAATGTCTTTACACACTAACATACATATACCTGCATCCCCCCCATGCACACAACCTCACAAAACAACAAACATTTGTATACTTGCACATACTCTCCACATACTTGAACAATCATTGTCTGTACCTTCCATTGCACCACATGATCAATTTGCCATTTAAATCGAATTGATCCAGTGGCCATATGTTTTAGTCTGTTCCGAGTAGACCCCCAGTTTACAACATTCAAAACCAGCAAAAGTTAGGCTTGATATTTAGCTGAAATTAATTCAAACTGGCCACTCGGCCATGCTCAATTTATAATGTGTGTTCTGCTGTTGTAGTTTTATTTTGTAGAAAAATATTTTAAAACTTGTAACAATACGAAAATGTTTTAGAATGTGTGCGTCAGAATAACACTCAAAGGTTATAAGAAATGAATCAGAAGCCCAAGGGCTTAAATTGCAAGACCACAGAAGTCTAACACTGAGAAATACTGTATCTTGTATCCATTGGCTACCTCATCAGTATAATCTATACAGCCACAGCATCAGACTACGGCATAGGATGTTGCACAACATAAAACAATTTAAGGCACACCTCAAATATTGACATACGGGAATGTGATGTTATTGATTGATCTTTGTAAAAATATGTTTCATAGATTAAAGACTTTTTTTATTCATGTAGTGACACCAGAGTTGGGGGTGATGTTAATTTCACATGAAGTCAACCATAACTATACTATTGCAAACAGGTACCTCTATGATACCATCACGTCAGGACCAATGTAATCACTGTGGGTATACCATGCTGTTGATATAAGGTCACACACGAATCACATCGTAATTTAGTGTGAAAAAAGCTTGAAAGGTAAATGACATGTGGTTTTGAACAGGATGTAGAAGTGTCTGCAGAAGCAGAATTCTACATACAAAAAAAAGGCACAGCATGGAGAAGGATGTATATATCAAGGCTTTCTTCATTAATTTGAAGTAAAAACACAACAGCCCTCCCCCCATGACACAAGCGATTATAAATGCCTAAAGGAAAGTGGTAACAGAGATGATGTTTCTACCAAGATCTCTTTGTTTAAACAAATTCTGGGAGAGAAGCCGAGGCTGATCTGTAAGTAGTGGATATCAAGTAAACTTTGGATATTTGTGAATGACTTCAAAACCAATCCACATTTCCAAATACATCCTGGTAACAAAGGAGCTTATCTGACAATATCAGATTTGGAGTTATCAGACTCAGCCACCTATTACTGAGTAAATCAGTATTTAACAGTATTTGACTTTCTAGAAAGTTATGTCATTGTAGAGGGTTCAGGGTTGACCATAGATCAGCCAGCATCACAGTCTATCCAAGCAGAAGGTTCTGTGACGCTGAATTGTACAGTACATACTGGGTGGACTTGTGATGGGGATCACACTGTTTACTGGTTCAGAAACTCTGGACCATCTCAACTGGGACTCATGTACAGCCATACAGGCAGGAACAAGCAGTGTGAGAGGAAAACCAACACCTGTTTCCATAGCTTCTCCATGAAGAACCTGAACACTTCTCAGACTGGGACCTACTATTGTGCTGTTGCAGCATGTGGACACATTCTGTTTGGAAATGGAACCAAGCTGGTGTTTGAGGGTGAGTGTGTTTGAAATCATTTTATTCAAAAGGTTTATACAAGTTGTTAAAGTGCTAAATATTTTTGTGCAGATTATTTTATATATATTGTAGAAATAATTTACATAATATCCAGTTTTTAAAAAAATTAAGCCAGAATCCACTAATTTATTTTATTGTCCATAAAAAGGTTACCCCAGTTAGCTGTTCAGTTGGTTTCAAAATATATAGCGATTGATAGAAAAATTAACCTTATGTTTAAACAGATATGGCCTAATATCCCCTGATTCTCTGTTATATGGAGCTTTTAGTTTCTAAAATGTGGAGGAAATGTAACATTTATAGCCCATTTAAAATTTTACATGGAGATGGAACCAAACAGTAGTGATGGGACGAGCGACACTGGTGCGTCAGCACTGTGCCGAGAGCTCAAGAGTGAAACCCCGTATCGGTGCGTGTATTGCTTTAAGAAAGAATCACGTGACCGATACAGGAATTGTATCATTTGGATGTGCCGCGTCAAAGTGCGTTCATAAGGAAACAAACTGTATCGAAATGTCGTGGGTTTGTTGGATGGAGTTTTGCAGTTACGAAATTATGGATCGTTCTAAGAAGTTTTCCCCAGTGTGGAATAATTTTGATCTTGTGACTCCAAACAAGGGAAATCTTTTTCTCCTTTGAGCATTGTTTCCTGTTATACAATTTTTAACGGTGGCGCATTGCACTCACTTTATCAAGTGAATGACCTGTGATACATATGATAGTCAGTTAAAGAGCCTTACAGTTGCTTTATTCATTTTATCTCATAATAACGAGATCCTGATCTCGAAATCACGAGATAGGGTGTCTATTTTTTTAACAAGTTAATGTAATGCGCCACCTTAGTTTTTACTCTGTTCTGGTAAGAGGTTTGAATTGTTTTCAGATAAATTCACTTTTTATTTTATTGTAGGTGCCTTACATCAATAAGAGCACTTCATCAATGCTGAGGCATTATAGAGCTCGGCATGGCAATGAAGAATTGGCAGATACTCGTGAGAGCACCAGAAAACATATCCACATCGGCATCAACTTGCACTTAAAACTCTCTGCTCATCATCGTCATCTGCACCGTGTGAAAGAGTATTTTCTAAGGCTGGGGAGCTGGTGTTTAAGAGGAGAAATCGCCTTGGAGCAAAGACACTCCAAAAACTTTTGTTCCTCAATAAAAATTCATAACTTTTTTTGTCTTTTATTTCATATGATTTAACAGTTAACAAATGTGTGTACATGAGTAAAAAATTGTAAATCAAATTTGCTATATTTTACAGACCAACTCAATTTAGCAAACAAGGAATTCCTTTACCTGCAATCATTTTATAACTACTGCAGGGGTCACTATCGGGTGACAGACACAGTATCAATACAGTGCCGACACAGTTTGTGTAGTGTGTCAATACACTCCTTGAGGTATCATCGTCCCATCACTACCAAACAGGTCTTTGTGGGTGAATTACCTTCTACGTTCATGACTCCGGTATTCTGAGTTTCGACTGTTATGACTTTAACTTGGATTCAGGAATTTGAATTGATTAGTTCATATATACACATATATATATATATACACACACACACACACACACATATATATATACACACACACACATACATGCATACATGGGCACAGATAAACGGGAGGGGTTTTTTGTTACGTATTTACTGGTTTGTTGAAAAATATGAGCGCACTAACATGAAGACTGTCTCAAAAATGCTGTCACAAATGCATACAAATATTTAACTTAAATGTGTTATGGGAAGTCAAGGAGGCCTGGACCCAGATGCAGAGTAGCAGATACGGCTCTTTATTGATAACAAAAAGGTGCAAGACGCAGGAATCAATCAAAGTAGCAACGGAAACAACTCTAGCAAAGTAACAACAGAAAATCTACGAACTAAAAATCACCATAAAAGGGAAAAACCGTCGAGAAAAAGTACAAACGAAAACGCAGTGACGAGGCACTGGAACAAACTCACACGCTGGAAGTAAACACAGAAAACAGGAGGCAAAAAACTGGAGATCACAGAGGGTGGGAGCTAGACGCTGTGGCAAAACAACAATCCAGCACCGGAGGCAAAGAGAGGGGAGTTTAAGTAGCCGCTGAATTAAGGTAATGCGCTGCAGGTGCGCCAGAGGCTCAGCGCTCATCAGAGTTCGGCCCCTCTGCCTGCCGATCCTGCAGGTGGGGGGAGGAGGCGAGAAACCCGAGCCACAACAAAATGGTTCTCATCTCTCAAATAATAAAAGTCAACAAAGTCACAAAAATGAAAAAAGAAATGAGCATGGCAAGCCACTAGTTTTACCAGGTCTGGTTTTTGGCAAATCTGGCTCCTAGCACAAAAGTCTTTGTTCTTTACATTACATGTTTCAAAGCAGTGTGACATGTTCACAGTGACTGTAGAGAGGTGACTCCTCAGCGAAAAGGTGCAATTTATGATAAGTTTTATTTCTGAGTTGCAAATACCTGAACAAAAGCTTTGTGTGGAAATATTGTAGCCAAACTAGGAATTTGACAATGATAACTTGGATTTAGATTATTGTTGGATCGCGATACCTCCTGTATGTAGCTGCCGATCCGCGTGTTCGTTGAATGAAGACTTCGAGAAGTAAAGTACCAATTTCAAAATGTATTTAACAATAGAATCAATTCCAGATACAAATATTACAGAGCTCCGGGCCAGTTCATAACCCTAGCAACAACAGAGTTAATTGTCAGGGCACGAAGTCTGACAACCTAACTATCCCTTGGCCCAGTCCTTTATAGTCACACACATGCAAATTCACAATGTCCATGCAATCCAATCCAGATCCCCCGCTGAGATGTCCCCGTCCTCTTCCTCCAGTCCCACTTGGTGTTGGTAGAGTTCTTCTCTTCCATTGTTTTCCCAGGTGGCCAGATCCCATTCTTCATGCAAATGTGATCATCATCAACCCCCCTGATGTCGCATTTACAATGAGTGTTTGACACCTCCTGCCTGACTGGCTCCTGAGATAACAATAGAACAAACAACAATCCTGCAAATGGAATGTCTCTGTTTTTATTACATTTACCAATGAGTCTACCTTGCCTAACTTCTAAGAGAAGACAGAAACATATGGTGAAACACATAACAAGATAAAGACAATTCTCAACATTATGAACCTCAAAAACAATTCTTTAATTGGCTTAAACTTAAAATAAAAGGCCATTCCACCTCAACTCATTGGTTTCAGAGCCTGGGTACTTGAGAAAAACGTATTCAACGGAACTGGTGGTTGGAGTAAATCGCTACCTGTACTTGTTCAAGCTCTACTGCCTGTTCTTCTTCACCATGGAACTGAAACCTTGACCTCTGTCTGCTGCTGTGTTCATCTACAAATGATAAACACTCTCAGTTCTCAGTTTACTTCCTGTGTGGTGCATCATCATTCAGCACCTTTCTGGTAGAGTATCTGGCTTTCTCGGTGTGCATGATGAACAGTCACAGCTGCAATTATAAAGGTGTGATTAATTACACTTCTGGGCTTATTTTAGAGAGTAATTTTACATTTCTAACATTCCATTTTATTTTTCAAAATCGCATGTAAGACTCACCTCTGTCCAAACCAAATGTATTTTCTATTAGTCAGAATAAAGTCATTCATTAAATATTCAAAAGGCACTGAGTTCATTATTGTCATTTACAGGATCGTCCAGATGCAGATGGTTCTGTTTTGTGGAAGAAGAAGATGAACAGAGAACATACCTGGACTGAATGTGTTTACTTCAGTGTAAAGCAGTAGAATAGAAAAATGACCATTTTCACACAATTTTAGATATCCTGTAGTTTCAGAAAACTCACAAAAGAGAAAAAGGCTCTTCTGTGGTTGATTTATAGATATTTGATTCATTGTGTACATTCTACATTGTTCAGGATGATCAGGATCCTTGGTACAATAAAGGAGGAAATAACCAACACACACTTGATTGTCTTGTCCTCCAACAGTCAGTATCTGCCACAGGCTGTATCTCCAGGGCTTTATTTCCCCAGGTTTTTGATTGGTGCAACAACTGACTGGAGCTAAATGTCACGAAAACCAAAGAGATTGGTGGTGACTTTTCCAACAAGCACTTGCAGCTGTTGAACGTTTCTTATTTTACAAAAAAATATCCTTAAAGTTGAAAAAGAGTGTAAATAATCCAGAATGTGCAGCTGTTAACTTAGTGTGGCATATAAATTTTAGAACTTGTCTATCTGAATAAGACACACAGGGTATGATGAGAACTTATGTAGACACCCTAGGTGTTAGCTTACACACCCCCACATGTGACGCTGTGCAGTAGAAACAAAACCACAACATCAGTTACTGCTCGACCTGTTTGCTGTCTGTTTTTGCATTTGCAATCATATTTCTTTTCTTTCTTCTTCTTCTTCTTGGAATAAAACATTACATAATTATATACAGTACACATCATGTAAAGAAATATCAAGTAATATACCATACCATTCATACGTTACCATACGTACAGCCATGTTTTTAGACTATGATGCAAAACACTTAAAGTTTTGACATGTTTAAAAATAATCCTGTACTTATATATTTTGTCCTGCAGTCAATCTTCTTCTAAAATAAGATTCAAATAAAGTTGCAGCCCTTTATTGTCTAAAATGTCCAAATGTGTTTTTTGTAACACAGTCAGAATCTTTTTTTTTTTTTTTTAATTGTGCTGCAGCTATGATGGCAATACTTGTACATACTTGCATGGTGGGCTTGACTTTTCCCCTTCTGTCTTGGTGGTTTCAAACAGGAAGTCTTTGCTGTGTCTTAACACACAGCAGTCAAACTACATCGCTTCACTCTCTTGACCTTGGCATTCAAAGACAACTAGTATAAGGAAAATGACATTGCTGTAATGTTAATGTGATCCCCATTGCAGTCACATCAACACATCTTCTTGTCAATAGTGTTATTTCTGTTTGTATTAAGCACATGTATCCATCGAATTGTCTGGATGCAAACATTTTTAGATTAGATTATATTTTAGATTATAATGACACATTCACTTGAGTACATACATTTTGTTTAATATATAGGTTAATAAGTGGACTAATTCATGATTTTATAGGCTTACAAAAACACAATATTCCAGTTCCTCTGATATACTCCGTGTTGATTCTATCCATGTGCAACAGAGAGTGCTTACATCTTCATCAGTTCCTCCTCCAGCTTCTCTTGCTGTCTTCTCCTCAGGGCCACTGTCTATGGGCCAGGGCCACCAATGCGGTGTTGCTCTGACTTTCCTGTACCTATCTGGGCATTCATTCAGGGTGTCGTGGCATGATCAACTTTTGGCTCATCACTAGTTCTCCACTGGGGTCACCCAAGGATCGGTGCCGGGGCTGCTGCTCTTTGCCATATACGCAACATTGCTCAGGCAAATCATCCCATGGTCTCCCATGGTGTTTTATACCAGTGATTTCCACATGGCACCCAGTTCTGCGTCTCATTTTCCCCGGACTAACCCTCCGGCTCAGACTAGATCTCACCATGTCTCTCAGACATATCCGCATGGATGCAGGGCCACCACATGTAGCATCAGTCTCCCTGTCATCCCGTCACTTTGCTGTATCCAACCTCAGAAAAGCCAGGCCATTAAACCTACAAATGCTGATACAAGTCATGGTGATCTCCCATATTTCCACCAATTCAGATAGTCTAACGAAAGCAGGCCCATGCCACCTCACTGCTGATAGAGGTCTACTGTACCTGCCCACATTAAGATCATGTAATTCATGCTGACCGACAGACTAATACCTGAATCTGCTCCCTCTTACGTGAACAATCTTGTTTGAGCCCATGCTACCCCTTGTTGCTGCATCATTTTCCAAAAGCTGTCTGTCTTAATAATTAGTGAGCATTTACTGGATGCATTACTGCAACATGGAAAAAATAAAAAAAGAATGATTGCTGGTTGGTTGGTTGGTTGGTTGGTTGGTTGTTGTTGATTGGTTAGAAATGATGCACATTATGACTCAACTCAAATTGAATTCTATTTATATATGATGCAAAATCCTATTCTTCAGGTAATCCAAAGTTTTTTCTTGTGGGTTTTTTTAACCTTTAAATCTCCCTTTGATTTCTCCAACATCAATTTTATCAAGCAAATCTGACATTACAAGTGATCGTGTTTCCTGTATCTCACACCCTCGAGTCATCTCCAGCTGCCCAATCAGATACAAGTGCAGCATTTATCAGTTTAAAAGGACCAGTCTTCTCTTCACTCAGCCCAAAACTTGGAGCAAGATGACATCTGCAAAGTTGATCTTCTGGCTGATATGTTTGGAGAAATTTGGTGAGGATTTCTTTTTTGTTTGTATTTTGTTTATTTATGGCATCATTTGCAAAATTCTAGATTTAAACATTAAACGGTGTTCATTTCTAATTGTATTTTTTTTTAGCTCAGACAGCTACAATGGAATTTTCTCCAGCTTTGAATTGGAAGACCAATTATATCTTGGTCAAACCTGGACAGAACCTGACTTTGCCGTGTCTTCACAGAGATGATTTTTCTAGCAGGATCTCTTGGTTTAAAGAAACTCTGGGAGAGAGGCCGATTCTGATCTGTGTGTACTGGATATCAAGTAAATATTGTAGATGTGCTAATGACTTCAAAACCAATCCACGTTTCCAACTACATCCTGGTAACAATGGAACTAATCTGACAATAACAGATTTGGTGTTATCAGACTCAGCCACCTATTACTGTGTAAATCGGTATTTAAATGTATTTGACTTTACAGAAGGTCATAATGTCATTGTAGAGGGTTCAGGGTTGACCATAGATCAGTCAGCATCTCAGTCTATCCAAGCAGAAGGTTCTGTGACGCTGAATTGTACAGTACATACTGGGTGGACTTGTGATGGGGATCACACTGTTTACTGGTTCAGAAACTCTGGACCATCTCAACTGGGACTCATGTACAGCCATACAGGCAGGAATAAGCAGTGTGAGAGGGAAACCAACACCTGTTTCTACAGCTTCTCCATGAAGAACCTGAACACTTCTCAGACTGGGACCTACTATTGTGCTGTTGCAGCATGTGGACACATTCTGTTTGGAAATGGAACCAAGCTGGTGTGTGGGGGTGAGTGCTCTAATTTTGTGCAGATTATTTTCTGTATATTGTAGAAATAATTTACATATTATCTAGTTTTAAAAATATTAAGCCAGCATCCAGTAATTTATTTAATTGTCCATAAAAAGGTTATCCTAATTAGCTCTGTTCAGTTGGTTTATATATAGTGTTTTATCGAAAAATTTACCAGTTCAAACAGATATGGCCTAAATAACCCCCAATTCTCTGTTTACACAAAGCTTTCAGTATCTAAAATGAGGAGAAATTGTAACATTTAAAGCCTGGTTTGAATTGTACATGGACACCGTGACAGTCCTTTAAAAACATAATATTTTTGGTCAAAGTATCACTTTAACTCATTACGTTTTATGTCAGTATAGGTTCTGTTTCTATATTGTTACTTTTATTTATAAATAATTTGTGACTGGTTGTCTATTGTCTCCCTGAATTACACAGTAATGACATCATAACTAGCTTAATATAAGAGAGAGGACAAATTTGTTGAAATACTTAAATGATTGTCTGAAACGGCAGCGGATATCACAATTTCTGATGCATCTCGTTACAGATGAAGGAAACCATCTTGTTTTGGTGTATTTCCTCAGTGCGGCCTGGATATTTACCATCATTGTGGTTGTTTTATTATCCATTTCAGTTTTTATGACAAAGAGGAAAAACAGTCATCACTCTCTGGGTAACTGATGTAATATATTTTGAAGATTCTTAAAGGTAAACTGGGAAAATTACTTTAAAAAAATCTCTTCCTGTGTTTTAAAACAGACTCTCAATCAAGAGTCCAAGCTTCATCCAGAGCAAATGCAGAGGTGGAGACAATTTTGATTTTTTTTAAAAAAAAGGTTATATGTATAAATAATCCTTATTTACATACACTAACTTACCCTTTATCACATATCTCCAGGGCTACCAAGAGGAAAACAACCTCCATTATGCAGCTTTGAGGAACAACCAGCCCAACAGATCAATGCAGAACAGACAGAATGAATGTGTGTACTCTGCTGTGAGGCTGTAGATGTCTTGTTGTCATTGCAGCTTAACACAGGACCTAATTAAGTATTTTGAATTTACTCATACCGGTTTCTACATTTTCAATTGTATCATTTATCAATCTCGATGAAACAAAGTTTTCCTAATAAAGTTGTTTTTTCTGGCCATGTCGACAAATGATAGATTACCTCCATATATTTATATTCATTTTATGAAGACAAAGCTTGTTTCGTGCTGTTGCAGTCCTTAATTTGTGAAGTCTAAAGCTGCAACAATCGTTTTCACAAGCATTGATATCTATCGGACTATTAAGTTGACCAAAACACCCACTGGATGAGACAAATGCTCCATTATGTGATCATGACCATGTAAACAGCAGCAGGCTATGTCTTGGATACATAGAAATGCTAAGGCAGGGGCAGTATTATCCAAAGGGTTGGCGTACTCCTGCTGTGGCCACCGTGGTTTCTCTCCCCGGAACAATTTTTCCCAGGAACGATTTTTGCTTATTTGGGATCCAATTTGCCAGCAGTTTAGAAAACGTTTAGCTATCTTTGTTGACCTCTTTTTTGTAAAACTTGGGGCATAAAGACTAACAAAACAGATAACAAAATTGAACACAATACAAATATTAATTGTTGATTTAATTAAAAATTACTACCTGCTCAAGATTCCAATACAACAACTGAAACCTTGACATCTGTCTGCTGCTTTTTGAATCTGCAGACCTTGGTTAGCTTCCTAATTGGTGCATCAGCATTCAGCATGATGAAAAGCAGTCACAGCTGCCATTGTTAAGATATAATCAATTAAAATTTTATTTTGCAACAAAAGACCTTCAACAGTTTTATTAGAATTGTGAAAAAACTGGCCAAGGGATTTTTGTCCATCCCTCTATCAGTCTTCGACTTCTTTATCCCTTTTAGGGGACAGGTGGCCGCTTATCCCACTTCTAACTCACAAAGACAAACAACTGTTCATGCCCTCATTCACTTCTAATGTCAATGCACATGGACACGGGGAGAACAGGCAAACTCTGCACAAAAAAAACCCCTGACTGCAGGAACCTTCTTGCTTTGTGGCAGCCATTTTAGCCCCTACATAACCGTGCCACCCCTGTGTCAGTTCACCTCAGGTGTGTCTCACCTTGTGTTGTGCCACTTTCATCATGTTGTGATTACTGATCAGAAAGTGCCATAATCATAAAGAATAATCTTTACAAATATTATGGTTATGGCATAATCATAATCTTTGAAAAGATTATGATTATGGCACTTTTGAACTACCGTATTTTCACTGTAATAAAAGGCGCAGTCTCAGTTGCAGGTACTATATCTGTTTTTAAAACATACATAAGGCGCACCGTATTATTAGACGCATGCTAAAACATACAGTAAAAAATGACAACGGAAGTAAAATGCTGAGTTTCATCACATTTATTGAACAAAATATTCATTCTTCTGCCACAAAACCATCAAAGTTTTCATCTTCTGTATCTGAATTAAACAGCTGCACTATTTCAATGTCCAACATCCCGAATTCCTCTTCTTCATCATCTGAATCAGATTCACCGACCGGTTCCGCTTCAGCATTGATTTTGTGAAAGCTCTTCCAATACATGAAGATGGTATCATAGCCCATGTGTCTACAATCCACCCGCATATGGTGGCATAACTTGCCGCCGCTGCCTCATAGTCTTTGTGAAGGAGTGTTCGCCTACCGTCATCCAGCGCTCTGTCCGTTTCCGTGGCAGCCGAGAACAACGGTGAACGACCAACTGTTTCACTCGGTTTTCCAGCTCGGGCCACCTTGCTTTGTTCCCACAGGACATTAAAATGTCTTGCAGCTGCTTGATTGCCATTCTCAGCCGCATATTCGATGGCCTACAAATTGCTGCTTTATGTTGTGCCCATTTGATGAAACCCCTTCCACTTCCTTCCAATAAAGCCTCCATGGTCCTTGATGGGCTTGTAATCATCTTTAGTATTTTCATCTTTTTGACATCACTTTTATATCCAATGGCTATCAGCTAAAAATCCTCATATTGAACCTCATTTTGGATCACCCATCTAAGGTCCTATGTTTGTTCACCAGGATGAATGGCAGGTAGGCCCATAGCAAATTGCAGAAGTAAACTTCAATAATGAAAAATCACCAGGCAGGCAGCAGACAGTGGCCAGGGCTGGGACAGATGTTAAGTTATGCAAATGGATGTGTGCTGTGCCAGATGCTGGATTGGTCATCCGAAGATCAAGTATCTGCCAATTGGTGGATTGTCCAGGAGGGACTAAATTTAAAGCAGAAGATTGCTGCCACCTGCAAGCTCCTCAACTTCCTCAATAATCCAGTGGGCCTCGGATGTGTTTTGAATCACTGTGATGTGTAAAAGTGCACGGCCACATTTTTTATATTGTTTTCTCCTGTTTTTGAAGTTAGGTAGGTTAAGGAATGTATTTTGGTTATTGCCTGTTAGGGAACATTTTGGTTGTTTCTTTTCAGTTAGACTGATTCTGATTGTTATTTTGGCTAAAAATCACTCTGAGGATATTTGTGCTGATAAAACCTTCTGAATTTTGATTTTTGGAATGATCCTTGGTATAAATGATCACCCATGTTAACGTTTGATTAACTTTGTGTCATTGGTCACTTAGACCTTGAGGAAGCTGGGGGTTTGTGTTAGGCTCAGAGCTCCTAGACTGGTTGTAACATGGAACAGTAAGGGTCAGTAAAAGGAAATGAGTCCAGGAATGAGTGCTGGAAAGTCAGGCATGAGGCTGTGGAGAGAGTGACGGGAGTGGCAGCATTGTCCTGCTTATGGCAGAACAGATGGTGACAGGACTCAGTTATTGCTTTGCTTGCAGGATTTATTATTTCTTTTTTAGAACAAAGATACTTTCACTGCTGAAGGGTTTTTAAAATATGGCTTTTAGTTTTCTGAATCACAATGCTCTCGTGACTTGACAGTGACTTTAATTACCCAGCTAATCATATCATAACAAACTTGCATTAATATATTCTGATGTACACATGATTTTTACTCTCTTTGCATTGCTCTACTGGACAAGCCTGGGAAATATATGAAGTTGAGAAGTAAAAGGATCATTAGAATTATGTTTTGTGAGTTTATGATCTGTGATTTTTGCTAATTATTGCCTGTGAAATGGCTCCTGACCATCCAGTCCTGATACAGATGCATTATGTTTTCCCAAACTGTTACTAAAAATTGACTGTTTAAGTTGCAAGGATCAGTGCAAACCCAGATGTGTCATTCTTGGATTCAAACAGAAAGCCCTCGTATGTTTTTTCATGTACTTTTCCACGAGTGCGTCTAAAAAAATCAACACGTCACAAGGTCTCAGAAAAACTCATACCCTTGTTTCCTTAATAAGACATACAAAGAAACCGGGTCGGCTAATCACAGCCAGTCAGTAAACTCAGGCTTGAGTGGAGGAAAGGACAAAATTAGTTTCATTCAGCACAGCAACACAATGGTATTTACGTTTGTTTTCTATCTGGTATGTGTGATTGCTGGGAAGATGGGTGAGTGATTTATTATTCTTGTATTATCTATCTAATATGGTGACTCTTAGCACTGGAGCACTCTCATTTATATTTTTAATATGGAAAGAAACAAACAACCCTCAAAATAATTCATAGCTTTGTTTGTTCTGTTTTTTCAGGTGAGATGACTGTTCTGATGGTTGATAAAGACAAAAACTTTACAGCAGCTATTGGTGAAAGTGTAACTTTGGAATGTTTCATCAGATCTGATTTTGTAGCAAAGTATTATTGGTATAAAGAAATAATGGGAGACTTTCCAAGGCTTGTGTCGAGCTTCTATACCTTTGATGAAAGTGCAAAGTTTTATGATGAATTTGTAAAACAATTCACGTTTTGCACTGAATGCAAAGAAAGAACAAAATCACTTGATGATTGCCAATTTACAGCACTCTGATACAGGAACGTACTACTGCGCTAGTAGCTTTTCAGAAAAACGTGAATTCAAAGATGGAATTACAATCATCATAAAGGGTTCAGGTTTGAACATCCCAGTCTTTATCCAGAGACCAGAATATCACTTGAATCAGTCAGAAGGTGCTGTTAGGTTCAACTGCACTGCACATGGCAGAGCCATTGACCAAGAACACGGTGTTTACCAGCTGAGAACATCTGAAAAATCTGATCCAGGAGCTCTTTACACATGGAAAAACAACACTTGTTTCTGCAGTTTGCCAGCAAACAACTTGGCTGTTGATTGTGCTGTTGTAACATGTGGACACTTTCTAAAGCTACCCCGAAAGCTACCTGGAGCGGAGGGTGAGTCGGTTTCATCTAAGAAATTAAATATAAGACAATGCATCATCTAATCTCTCTGAATCTGCAGATGGTTATCTTAATCTGTATATTCTGAGTGAAGCGTTGGCGTTCACCACCATTCTGGCCAGTTTCATGGCTGTCTTACTGTGCAATATCTACAAGAGCCAAAGCGGCCGCAGTGGAGGTAAAAGTTTTTGTGAACTTAAAGTAAGTAAAACACAATGACACAATGACGGTTTGTTTTGTTTCAGGAAGTATCTTGAGATATTCAGATGATCCTACCACAAATGAAGAGGTACTTGTTATCTATATTAATAAAAACATCCTGATTGCTGTGCATCATATAGGTATTTCCTATTTTCTGTTTCAAGGGCCACACAAATGAGGATGTTCTCCACTATGCTGCTTTACGGACGAGTATGACCGACAGACCAAAGAGACAGATGGGAGCCATTAACGAAGAATGTGTGTACAGAAGAGTAAAGCATCATCGCTAAACATGTTTCAGCTTTGGGTGAATGATTATGTACATTGTTGTGTTTAAGAGTTTATTACTTTGTTTCTTAATACTGTTCATATTCTTAATCTGTTCCATGTGTATAAAATACAGTAACTTTTTAAGTGATACGTAATGCTTGATCAACCTATACAAACCTGTCAAGAATGTATTTTTTCTTAAATAAAGGAGAATATCTATCAAAAAAACATGCCAACATAAAGTGATTTCAACTGCCAAGTTTGCATGAATAATATTTTTGCTGTTTAATGTACTTTGGTATACATCACCTGGGCCTGAGTCTCAGCAGCAAACCCGCAAATGTGAGACTCACAAGATAAGATTTCTGAAGAACCTCAGAGCTCTTATCTAAAACACTCGTGAGTGGAAACACATTGTAAGAGCAATTTTAATTTATCGAAACCTCTGAAATATCACTTTTATTTTGGAGACCATGCTACTCTGACTTTTTTTCAGATGATGGGTTTAGGGTTTATTATCTTCTCAACATTACTTGAAATATAAACGAGATGTTCATACAATTAAGATCTGATTCTGCAATCAGGCCTTTAGCTTTAAATGAATGAATCCTGAACAGTCATCATCTCAACAGACATCATCCCACCTGTGTGTGGTACAAATCTGGTAGTCCCATGAAAATGATGTCAGCCATATCTATTACTTAATCGTACACAAATGCAATTGTTAGTGTCTTTGGATATCCTTGTAATATTTGGTCTGTGCAGATTCTTTTTTTTTCAAACTTGGAAAAGGAACCTTTAAACATTCTAAAAGGTTCCTGATTAGTGGTTGAGGTGCATGTGGTGTCACATCACAACACATTTGGTGACTTTGGTGCAGAGCGATGTGAAAAGCAATTATAGAAAGTGGAGGTAAGAGTGTGCACTATTGCAGTTCCCACTTTTAGAAACACAACACACAAAAATGGACAATTTAACTCAAGAAGATTCTGTGATTCCAGCTGAGCTCAATAAAATCAATCAAAAAAAATAAATAATTAGTTTTAGCTCTTACAAGAGGAACTGTGAAAATTGAAGCCAGACATTATCACATACAGTTCTGCCGATGTTATATTTTACTGCTGCAAACCAAAATGGAAGAAGTTTAGCATAGTTTCTACTTTATGTGGTTTCTTTGTGTTTGTGGTTTCTGTGAAGATTTTTGAACACATAAAAAGGCGTTTATCGTCTTTGTATCATTGTATTAAACAGATGCTCAAAAGTAAATAACATGAAGATCAGTTGCTGTTATGGCCACAAATGAGACTGGAGGGATAAAGCAGGGTTTATGAGGTAAATATGGTCTTGCAAAGCTCTCTTTCTCTTTCTCTCTCTCTCTCTGTGAGGGGAGCGCGTGGAGCTGAGAGCGTTCTCGTTCTGAGAATTTTTCAAACTTTTGCGAGGTTTCGGCCTATGGTGTACGGTTTGTTGGTTTATTGGGTTGGTTAGTTGTTGGTGGTGTTTTTTGTGGGTTTTGTTGGGGGTTTGAGGTTTGTGTCGGGTGGAATCAGCCAGGTTTGTCTGGCTGGTTGGCGTCTGACGCCATGGTGTTTGGTGGTGGGAGCGGGGACCTCTCCCGGTTAACGCGGAGGCATGGCGTTAAGGTGGGGACCGGGTCTCTGTATACCGTGGAGGAGGTGGCCCTCGCTGTGGGGGAGAAAATCGGACATGGGTCCGTGAAGTCGGCCGCCCGAATGCACGGGGCGGTGGTGTTGTTTGTGGATAAGGTGGAGCAGGCAAACCGGCTGGTGGAGACGGGGATCAGCGTTGGCGGGAGATTCGAGGCGGTGCTGCCGCTGACGCAGCCCTCCACCCGGATCACCCTGTCCAACGTACCCCCCTTCATCAGCGACGAGTTCCTGGCCAGGGAACTCGCCAGGTTCGGGAAGATCGTCTCGCCCATTAAAAAGGTTCTGTCGGGGTGCAAGTCCCCGTTGCTAAAGCACGTCGTGT
>NW_026621978.1:0-29162 GCF_003711565.1 Takifugu flavidus | reverse complement strand
GTTGGTCCTGAACTTGGGGAGGCGCAGCCTCTGGCTGATCAGGCTCCTCTGGCTGTGGATGACACAGTGTGCAGAGGGTGGTGGACATTGTCCATGATGCTCCGCAGCTTGTCAATAGTTCTCCTCTCTGCCACTGTCGCCAGAGGTTTCAGTTTCATCCCCACCACCGAGCTGGCCCGCCTGATCAGCTTCTCCAGCCTGGAGAGGTCCGCTTTTGTCACACTCCCCCCCCCAGCACACCACAGCGTAGGACAGGACGCTGGCGACCACAGACTGGTAGAACATCCAGAGGAGTTTCCTGCAGATGTTGAAGGATCTGAGTCTCCTCAGGAAGTACATCCTGCTCTGGGTCTTCTTGTACAGCTGCCTCGTGTTGCTTGTCCAGTCCAGCCTGTTGTCCAGCCACAGCCCAAGATATTTGTAGGTCTGCACGCCCTCCACCTCCTCCGTTCCTATCTGAACTGGCCTAGGTCTCGGTCGGTCCCTCCCAAAGTCAATGACCAGTTCTTTAGTTTTGGAGGTGTTGAGCTGCAGGCTGTTGTTGTGGCACCAGGCAACAAAGTCCCTCACCAGGCACCGGTACTCCTCCTCTTCGTCGTCTCTGATACATCCAACGATGGCTGTGTCATCTGCGAACTTCTGGATATGACACATTTCGGAGTTGTAACAGAAGTCCGAGGTGTACAGAGTGAAGAGGATGGGGGACAGCATAGTCCCCTGTGGAGCACTGATGCTGCTGACCACAGTGTCGGACGTGGTGTCCTTCATCCTGACGAACTGCGGCCTGTCGGTGAGGTAGCTGGAGATCCAAGCAACCAGGCAGGGGTCCACTCGCATCTGTAGAAGGTTGTCCTGTAGGACAAGGGACTGGATCGTGTTGAAGGCACTCAAGAAATCCAAAAAGAGGATTCTCGCTGTGCCACTCCCCTTGTCCAGATGCGAGTGGACTCGGTGCAGCAGGTAGATGATGGCGTCCTCTACACCGACCTTGTCCCGGTAGGCGAACTGTAAGGAGTCCTCAGCGTGCTGCACCTGGGGCCTGAGGAGGTTGAGGAAGAGCCGCTCCAGAGTCTTCATCAGATGTGAGGTGAGTGCCACCGGCCGGAAGTCGTTCAGCTCACTCGGTCTGTTCTTCTTGGGGACTGGAATGATGCAGGACGTCTTCCATAAGGTGGGCACTTTCCCCAGCTCCAGGCTGAGGTTGAAGACCCGTTGTAGCGGCTCCCCGAGTTCAGCAGCGCAGGTCTTGAGGAGCCGGGGACAGACTCAGAATGCAGAATGTAAACTGTATAAAAGTTCACTTTCCCAGAAACAGTTGCAGTCTCATTATGGGCTGTAACTGTAGGAGCTCCAGCTTATGTCATTAGAATCTACATGATTCACTTTATTCATGCTTTTAGTGCTCTTTTGACTGAATTTTACCAGGTAAAAGTGTACCTTCTCTGCCCCCAATAAAAGAGTTCCTCTGTGTTCTAAGAGTTTAAAGAAATGCATTTAAAAAACTTAACAGGAGGCCAGATTTCCTACAAAAGCCTGGTTTGAACAGCAAGTCTGGCTCATTAACAGTTATTGATGAGCTCTTTTTCTGTGATATCTGCCATTTAAGTCCTAAAAAGCTATTTAAGGGTCGTTTTCCTTCCACTTCTCAATCACCGACGTGTCCAACTTCACAGGACCTGCCCAAAGGTTCCCGTTTCTGTCATCCTCGCAAAAACGGACTAAAAGGACGCTTCTCCGGGTCATCCAGCTCACGGTGTCCAGGCAGCTCACTTTCTCTGTCGGGTAGACGATCTTCCCACAGCGGGCGCACTGAGGGTTCATCCTCGGAACCTCTCCGCGGTCTCCTCCGCTTCTTTAAAACAGATATAGTTGACCTAGACCAGTTCAGCCGAGCGCCACAAGTTCAGCAAACGTTTGACAACCAGCAGCAACGACAAAATGTAGAGATACAAGTCAGTAGGAGACAGACGGAGCCTCTGTGGACGCACGAAGGAGCCGCGTCTGGGCTGGAGACTCGCTGATGCTGCGCTGACAACCACCGTCAGTGACAAGCTAGCGAGAGTGAGCTCACGAGACCGGAAATTAGAGGATAAGAAATTGTGAAAATTTAGAGGATGAATTATACCTGGTGGTATCTGATCTTGAATGGCAAATTGAAAGAGTTTTTATAGGGAAGTGAAATAATGTTTGGACCTCTTATCAGGCAAAGAGAAAGTTGCTAGAAAACTGCTCTAAAAACACCACCTCAGGGGGACTATATCCAAATCTCTCCGTTTACTGATGGGGCGTTGAAACGTCAATACGCGGATTCATACATTTAGAACTGGACGTTGCACCAGAACTGGAAGCACGGACTGATACATTTTTAACACCGGTCCTGCTTCAGCCCTCCGGGGTTTAATAACAAAATACGAAAAATATGAAAATTTTAATTTTGGAAACATTGTTGTCGTTGTTCGACTTGCCGGCTTTTGCAAAATTGCTAAATACGCGCTAGCATGCATGTTTTAAGCTATCGTAGCGGTATGTTTTACCATGCCCGCGCCCTATAATCCGGAGCGCCTGATGTATGTGTTAAATACAGAAATAGCACCCGTAACTGAGGCTGCACCTTTTAATACGGTGCGCCCTTTGGTCGCGAACATACGGTATATAGAACATAGGGCACGTTTGTGCGTGATATCACTCCGCGTCTGCGCAACGACCACAACCTCCTATCTTTAGTATTGCTTCGCCAACTGGTGGTCTTCTGGGTTGAGGATAACGGTGATCTATATGTAGCTATATGTAGCTATAGCGTCATTGGCCTCCACTCCAGCCACTCCTGGTAGTTCCTCAAAAACACTGAGTTTCTAGTGGATGCACAATCTGTGGAAGCCAACATAGAAAGTTCTGAAGAGCCAAAGTTCTTGCAACAAAAATATAGTCCCCAATTAGCTTGTTTTGTTATCACACGACCCCGTCCCCATTATCTTAAGAGAATATAAAAGAATGAGTGGAGACAGAAGAGAGAATGAGACGTTTTTGGCGCGTGTCGCTCTTGATTTAGTGTTTATTTTTGCAGTAAACTTAAAGGAGGCCTTTTCCCTTTATGTTTGATTCCATTCAAGCTGATATTCCATTCTTGACATCTTTACATTCACACTATTCATGGGAGATTTATTAGGTCATTTTGCTTCTTTTTATTTCCTATTTCCCACATTTATTCATAGTTTATATTAGATTGCAATAAATCCTATAACATTGAACAGATTGACTAAAGTCAAATGACCTGCGGTTCCCACCGATAGCCGTCATTCTGATGGGTTTTTGCTGGCTGCAGCTGAAATATTCCAATGCTCCATGTCACAGAGACAGTAAATACTAAACCCTAAAGATTCTGAAGGCATGATGTAAAATAGTAACGTATAATACAGACATTTGAAGAGACATTTAAGAGAATGTTTCCATGCTTATAAGAGTGGCCGAGGAGCCATTTAGAACTTTATAAAGATGCATTGTGTGATACCAGGAACTAATTTAACTTCAAGGCGAAGCTGCTTCTGCTTTGTCGACCATCGATTGATCTCCTGAAAGTCCACCAGCGCTTTTTAAAAACTGAATTTTTCATCTCTGGAGGGAGTAGACGGCAGATGTTTCCACAGATGCTCTTCACCAGTGGTCAGTGAGTGATGCAGCAGATGAGCGGGAGTTGACTGGCTTCAACCAGCTACCGTCTCAATGTCTCCAGCCCATAGTGTGGATTCTCTAGGAGATCAGACAGCAGCTTCACTCCTGAATCCTTCAGCTGGTTCCCACCCAGGTCCAGTTCTCTGAGATGGGAGGGATTGGACCTCAGCGCCGAGGCCAGAGAGCCACAGCTGATCTCTGATAAGCTGCAGCCACTTAATCTAAATAAAGAAGGGAAACTCTTATAAGGTTATAAGTGAAACCAGTATTCATCTGAAAGGTTAATCAAAGCCATGATCTGTAAATATTTAATTTAGTTACAGGTTAAAAAATGATAGTAATATGTAATTGCCACAATTCCAACCTCTCAGGTTTGCACTGTTCCAGAGGAGAATATATATTGTTATGGCCCTCACGCTTCCCAGGTTCTCCCACCTCTTTCCCTCCCATCTCATCATGGAGATCCATCTCACCTGTGGCTCATCTTTAAAGGCACAACCTGTCTTAGATGACTTCCTGTCTCCCTCACCATCTCCCTCCTCGTTGGCTGGTGTCTACCAGGCACCCTCACCTAGTTTTGTCTAATTTTGGTTACCATCTGTCGTTTTTTTCATTGTCCTTAAATCAATTTATCATGAATAAGTGGTCCCCGTGTGGCCCTCCCTCATGAAGGAACTGGGCACAACACACACACTCAGAAAGTGTGAGGACCCTCGGATGGAATAATGGACATTTTTGAGAATGGTGTTTACCTCAGAGTTTCCAGTCGGCAGTTTGGATCCTGGAGAAAACCACAGAGCAGCTTCACTCCTGGATCCTTCAGCTGGTTCCGACTCAGGTCCAGTTCTCTGAGATGGAGGGATTGGACCTCAGCGCCGAGGCCAGAGAGCCACAGCTGATCTCTGATAAACTGCAGTAACGCAATCTGAAAAATGCAGGATGAGGTTATACGGTGCAGGTCTGCATGTTATCTGCGTCAGTACTAAACCTACGTTAGTTCTTAGTTGGGTCAGACCTGAATTCACGATATTCCAAGGAATGTTTTTAATGTGGTGCATCACAGCAGTGTTGAGAACAGCCTCACTTCACCATCTTAGCAGCTGGTATATAGGTAGAAAAATGAAGACTGACCTGAGCGTCTCCAGTTTACAGTTTGGACTCTCCAGTCCAGAACAGAGCTGCTTCACTCCTGAATCCTGCAACGTGTTGAAGCTCAGGTCCAGAACCCTCAGATGGGAGAGGTTGGACTTCAGAGCTGAGGCCACAGAATCACAGCTGGTCTTGGATAAACTGCAGTCCCATAGGCTAAAATAACAATTATTTTGAGAGAAGACAAATAAAAATCAACATGTACCAGAGCAAAACACAGCTTACAAGCAACAAACCTCTGGTCCTGCACCGGCTTATCTGCCGTATGTTCCTATTTTGGGTTCTTTCAGGGCGGTTGGACAAGATCTACACCGTATGTAAAGTGTGTGTGGGTCAAAATACCTTCCAGGTTGTGAGACCACATTTCTCAATAGCACTCAACTCTTGTCAGGAGTTGGGACAAAGCGACCCACTCCTGATAGCTTGTGGGCTAGGGTTAGGGTTAGTGCTCTGGCCCCCACTGATAAACTGGGATATTACAGCAACAACATAGTTAAAAAGTATCTATAAAATTGACTTTCAATGGCTCATTTAAATTCATACTACACTTCTCTTCTCCAAAAGTCAGTGGAGTTTATCTTGAAGCCTTTCATTGTTTAGTTGTTATGTCGAAGATAAAAGAAAGCTGACCTGAGAATCTCCAGCTTACAGAAAGCTTCAGATCTTCATGAAGGTTTCTGTGGTTGGACTGACCTGCTGCCCCTTTAAGAGGGAGGCAGGTTTGGGCTTCTGGCTGGAATGAAGCCACCTAAGATGAGAATGACTGCAGGCTTTCGGTACCAAGGTTTAACAGGGTGCTCACTTCACACTTGGGCTTTTCTCTTTTTTGGGATGGCTTTTCTCAGTAGAGAAGGGGCATGGCACACTGCAGCAGCTTTCTTTTTGGGGTTTCTAGTTTTCCTTCTGATCTTTAAAAGACAGGAAGAACCATTTTTGATTGGTCTGAATGTTTGGGCAGTTTTGTGGCCAGCCTAAAATAAAACAAGACAAATCTACAACTGATACTTCCTTTCTAGTCATTGATGACCATCCTCACATGGGACAGATTTCCACAACCAATTTAATACTGCAAATCTGTCCTGTGTGGTCTTTTTTCTGAGAACTGTAACACTACGTTTATAACAAAGATCAAACATGTAAACATTTATTGTCTAACTAGTTACACTTGGGAAAGTACTGGATCATCTCTGACTGACCTGAGAGTCTCCAGCTCACAGAGAGGATCCTGGAGAAAACCACAGAGCAGCTTCACTCCTGGATCCTTCAGCTGGTTCTGACTCAGGTCCAGAACCCTCAGATGGGAGAGGTTGGACCTCAGAGCTGAGGCCACAGAATCACAGCTGGTCTTGGATAAACTGCAGCCACTTAGGCTAAAATAACAATTATTTTGAGAGAAGACAAATAAAAATCAACATGTACCAGAGCAAAACACAGCTTACAAGCAACAAACCTCTGGTCCTGCACCGGCTTATCTGCCGTATGTTCGTATTTTGGGTTCTTTCAGGGCGGTTGGACAAGATCTACAGCGTATGTAAAGTGTGTGTGGGTCAAAATACCTTCCAAGTTTGTGAAACCACATTTCTCAATAGCACTCAACTCTTGTCAGGAGTTGGGACAAAGCGACCCACTCCTGATAGCTTGTGGGCTAGGGTTAGGGTTAGTGCTCTGGCCCCCACTGATAAACTGGGATATTACAGCAACAACATAGTTAAAAAGTATCTATAAAATTGACTTTCAATGGCTCATTTAAATTCATACTACACTTCTCTTCTCCAAAAGTCAGTGGAGTTTATCTTGAAGCCTTTCATTGTTTAGTTGTGATGTCGAAGATAAAAGAAAGCTGACCTGAGAGTCTCCAGCTTACAGAGAGGATCCTGGAGAAAACCACAGAGCCGCTTCACTCCTGGATCCTTCAGCTGGTTCTGACTCAGGTCCAGAACCCTCAAATGGGAGGGATTGGACCTTAGCGCCGAGGCCAGAGAGCCACAGCTGGTCTCTGATAAACTGCAGTGTGACAGCCTGGATAAGGAATCATGGCCAGAAATGATCTCTTATTGGAGGAAAAGTCATATTACACTTGCTCAAAATCATTATTTCATTTTATTATATTATTTAATCAGGGCCCTTGGAGTCAGGAGAGCTCTGGCCCCCACTAATAAACTGGGATATTACAGCCTTTCATTGTTTAGTTGTTATGTCGAAGATAAAAGGAAGCTGACCTGAGAGTCTCCAGCTTACAGAGAGGATCCTGGAGAAAACCACAGAGCTGCTTCACTGCTGGATCCTTCAGCTGGTTAAAACTCAGCTCCAGAACCCTCAGATGGGAGGGATTGGACCTCAGCACCGAGGCCAGAGAGTCACAGCTGATCTCTGATAAACTGCAGTGTGACAGCCTGGAAAAGGAATAAATGGGGCAAATAAAAACACATTTCTAAATCTGAAAATGAAGAGAAAAGCAGAAAATGTAAAGAAATTTAGAAAAGACCAACAGAGGCCTCCTGACCTGAGCGTCTCCAGTCTGCAGTTTGGATGCATCATTGCAGAAGACAGTAACTTTACAACGGCATCTGTCAGGCTTTGGTTCCTGCTTAAGTCCAGCTCCCGTAGATGAGAAGGGTTTGACGTCATTGCTGAGGCCACAACTTCCCAATGACTCGTTGAAAGAAAACTACCAGACAGTCTGTTGTGTATGAAACAAAAATAGTGAGTCAAACTTTGGGATTTCTCATCAACTTATCTGAGAATCTACCTCAACACAAATGTAGCTCATTTCCTGGAAAAGCTAAATTCAACACCGTAGAGCAACAGTTTGAACGACCATCAGATCTGAAATGCAACTGAATTATTCTCAACATTTGTCTTATTTTAGAACAGCCCATAATTACTCAATATTTAAAATGATTATAGCAAATGGTTTAAAGAAACGTGCATCTTTTTATCTGTCTATCGGCTCTTTGGATATTTTGCATTTCATCCAATTTGTACGATGGTGGGTCAAGTCTTAATTCAGCGATCCGATCGATGACATCAGAGTCTCTGGTTGCATCGATTGCCCTCAGCTTCTGTTCTATCTGCCTGTTTCCCTTCACATCATTTTCACTGCACCTTTTGTTGCTAGTGATGAAGTTGCCCCCTAACGGTGTGGAAAGGCTCAAACAACTTTGTGGGTCACATAAAGGCTCCAAATGGAACCGCCACAAAGACCTAAAACACCCATTTAAACCAACGAGGCCGGCTGTTTTTACGTTGAACAAATGAAGCAAAATAGTCACGTGTCATTAGTTAAAATGTGTTTTCCTGTTGTTTGAATACGATGTATACAAACAAACAAAAGTTATAAATGACATGACAGTAATTTCATGATAGTCAGTTAACTTGTGGCTCCTATTATTCCTGCCTTATGTTGGTTTGTCTGGATTGACCTTTGAACTTATATCCAGCCAGTGTTGAACATTTCTGGATGAATTGTTGTTGTTTTTAATTTATGGACGCTGCAATGGAGATAAAGAATTGAAGGAATGACCACTGGAGGGGGTATTGCTGCCTGACATGATCCACTCGCTTGATTTAAATGCCGATGTCCGGGCCCAAAAATCTTTACTTACTGGAACTTCCTGCAGTTCCTCACAGCTGGAATCAGGCGACGTCGTCCCTCCTCTGAGGTGTTGTACTGCAGCAGGTTCAGCTCATCCAGAACCTCCTCTGACATCTGCAGCAGGTAGGCCAGAGCTGAACAGTGGATCACTGACAGTTCCCTCTCTGATTTCTTCCCTGACTTCAGGAACTCTTGGATCTCCTGATGGATTGACTGATCCTTCATCTCCATCAGACAGTGGAAGATGTTGATGCTTCTGTCTGGGGAGATTTCATCACTGTTCACCTCCTTCAGGTTGTTGAGGACCTTCTGGATGGTTTCTGGGTGGCTGTCCCTCTGATCCAACAGTCCACCCAAGATCCTCTGATTGGACTCCAGAGAGAGACCATGAAGGAAGCGAACAAACAAGTCCAGGTGGCCATTTTCACTTTTGAGAGATTTCATTAGTGCTCTCCTGAGGAAGTCATCAAGAGATGTGACTGGATCATTATTTAACAACCCAGCAAACCTGGAAAAGGGGTTTGGTTTCGAATATTTTAGGAACTGATTTATAACCACTGTGTCTTTCCTGGTGTAACGGTGGAACATGTAGACGGCAGCCAGAAACTCCTGGATGCTCAGATGAACAAAGCAGTAGACTGATTTCTGGAAGATCACACTCTCTCTTTTGAAGATCTCTGTACAAACTCCTGAGTACACCGACACCTCGGAGACGTCCAGTCCACATCGCTCCAGGTCTTCTGAGTAGAACATGATGTTTCCTTTCTCCAGATGTTCAAACGCCAGCCGACCCAACTTCAGAAGGAGTTCTTTATCAGCCTCAGTCAGTTCCTCTGGTCTCTGCTTTCCTCCATACTTCTGCTTCTTCCTCTTTATCTGAACCCTCAGGAAGTGTGAGTAGAGGTCAGTCAGGGTTTGGGGCAGCTCTCCTCTCTGGTCTCTGGTCATCATGTCCTCCAGAACTATAGCAGTGATCCAGCAGAAAACTGGGATCAGACACATGATGTGGAGGCTCCTGGAGGCCTTGATGTGTGAGATGATTCTCTTGGACAGATCTTCATCACTGAACCTCCTCCTGAAGTACTCCTCCTTCTGGGAGTCAGTGAAGCCTCGTACTTCTGTGATCCTGTCAACACACGAGGGAGGAATCTGATAGGCTGCTGCAGGTCTGGACGTGATCCAGATGAGAGCTGAGGGAAGCAGGTTCCCCTGGATGAGGTTCACCAGGAGCACGTCAACGGACGATACTTGTGTGACATCAGAGATGAGCTGATGCTTGTTGAAACCCAGTGAAAATCTGCTTTCATCCAGGCCATCAAAGATGAACAGAAGTTTCCAGACAGATCTTCTGCTCTGATCTTCTGTAATGTTGGATGGAAAACATGAAGCAGTGAGAGAAGACTGTGCTGCTCATCTCTGATCAAGTTCAGCTCCCTCCATGAGAGCGGAAGCACCAGACTGATGTCTTGGTTCTCCAAACCTTCTGCCCAGTCCAGACTGAACTTCTGCACTGAGAAGGTTTTTCCAACGCCGGCGACACCGTTGGTCAGAACCACTCTGATGTGTCTCTGTTGCTCAGATAAGACTTTGAAGATGTCCTGGCACTTGATTGGAGTGTCCTGGATGTTCTTCTTGGAGGTTCTCTCAAGCTGTCTCACCCATGTTGTGTGTCCACCTCCTCACTTTGTCCCTCAGTGATGTAGAGCTCAGTGTAGATCTTGTTCAGCAGGGTTCCACTTCCTGCTTCATGAGTTCCTTCAGTCACATGTTCACATCTTCTCTTCAGACTCATCTTATGACCTTCTATCACCTCCTGCAGATCACCTCCTGAACATAAGTAAACCAATGATTTCCATCTATAATAAATCATCAACACAACTACAAATTCATGACATCACAAATTAAATCTCATATTGAACAGTTTTACTTTGTTTGGGCTTCATTTCAGCATCTCCAGATCTGCTTCCAGCTTGTGAACAAGAGGACTCTCCTGGTGGAGCTGACTGGTCCCAGTTTGATAGGATGTGCTCCCCCCTCTCACTATGAAACACATCTCTATTAGTCCTTTGATTTATAGGATGAAAGAACCTGATCACGACTCAATATTGTTCCAGCATTTATGTCTGAATTCATCTTTCAGTTTAAAACATGATTCTTGTTTCTAATCAACAATATTCACATTAAGTCTGTAACTATATGACTGTCTGAGGTTTAAGTGTTAAACATCTCCAATAATAAACTCACAACCTGCTGCTGTTAATGTGACTAACAGCTGCCACACAAACACATCATCACGCTTTAGTTTTCTTACATTTCCTCTGAACTTCTGAAGTCTATTGCTCCATATTTGGAGTGGTCACTCTTCAGGGACACACAGCTGGGCACTGTGGACTCTGCTCTGTCCTCGTCCATCCTGAGGAAACATCAGAAATAGTGATGAGACTGTGATGAAGGTAAATAATCTGTAGAGGTTGTAGTTAAATAATCCCAATTCACTGCATTTTTATCAAACAGGAACATTTCTATTACATTCTGAATAACAACTGAATCAATAAATCAATGATGTCTCTGTATAATTTTCATGTTTTCAGAGTTTAAGCTGTTTTTTTAACTGTTCCCTGCAGTGAGAAAAGAACTGGCTCCTTTTCCAGCCCCTCATCCTGCAGCACTGAATGTGCTCTAAAGTTCTTTCCAGAGCAAACGTCTCTGCACTTGCAGCAACATGTTGTAGTCATGGATCCGTGAGGAGAACCGCATACAGGAAACGCCCCAACTTTGATCCCAAAACCCAACTGGTGGCCAATGGTGGTCCGGCAACGACGGGGACGCTGGTCCATCGGCCCGACAACACTGGTTTTCCACAGGCCAACATGGTGAAAGGACTGTCTTCAGCTCAGCCACTAAATTATCTGGTGCTACATAAACATGCTAGTCAGGACTTTTTAACTTCCCTCCTTTGTTCCCCTCTTCAATTATTTCTATAATCCAAGTCCTCAAAGATCACTGCTCTATTTAAAATAGATGAAAGAAATGACACCCACTCCTGCATTTCTTTCACAGTGGTTCCACAACATAGAACAATAAACCACTGTGAGAAAACGTGCAACATGAACCAAAAATCCTGTTGGGTCCTGTGATCCTGTGTGGATGTATTTATTATTATTATTTATTATTATTTATTATTATGTGGATGTTATTTTTAAAGTTTTTTGTCTTAAATAATACCAAAATATCCAGCTGTAACCTGGACAGTTGAACAACTCTAATACCTCTAAGAGCTTTTCACCTGTCACAAAAATGTCGCTCTTCCTGCTTCGTCTGAACAGAATAGTTTCACTTTAACTTTTAAAACCTAATCAACAGCCTTATGGCGTATACATTACTACCATTAAAGCGTTCTGGGAGGGTTTAAAGTTCTTTTAGGATCAGTAGCAAAGAGCAGAAAAATAAACTAAACTTCACTTAGAAAGACTATTCAACTATAACTAAAGCCAGACTATAAGAAAGTTAAATAAGACCTATTCATTTATAATGTACAGTGATCCCTCGCTATATCGCGGTTCATCTTTCGCGGCTTCGCTGATTCACGGATTTTTTTTGCGAGTCGTTCATTGCAGTTCTCAAATATAATCGAAGGTGGCATATCCGTTTATAAAAATCTTCTTGCTCAGAAAAAGAAAGAGCGCCAACAACTACCCATAACAATGTTCTTCTCTCGGAGAAAGACTCCTGCGCCTTCAGTAGAAACAGACGCTCCAGCGGAGCGGAGTCAGGACGAAGAGGCACAGCTGGGACTGGGAAATACGCGAGTGACAATGTTTCCAACCTTGTATTAGTAGATTAAAATTATTGTTTTAAACAAATTTTGGGCTTTAAAACAGGTTTTGATTTTTGGTTTCATTCTATAGTTCAGTATTGCATTGTAAAATAATAAAAAAATATAAAGATGACTACTTCACGGATTTCACTTTTCGCGTGTTATTTTTGGAACGCAACTCCCGCGATAAACGAGGGATCACTGTATAACGATGTTTTGTGCTGAAACTCATTAACTCAATGAAGTCTCATTGATTCAAATCTTGATTTTATCTCCAAACACAACTGTCAATTCTTTTCAATAATGCTCTTCGTTTCCACTCACCTTGTCGGTCTTCAGTCTTCCTGCTTAGTCTGAAAGGAATACTTTGAAAAACTGGTTTGTTGAGTTCCCAGTTTCTGGGACCATTGTTGCTGGTGTCTACCTGCAGGGGGCGTGAAGGAGCCGCTCATCAGCCACAGCTGGCCCCGCAGACACACGCACCTGCGGTCTCTCTTCAATCTCCCGTTAGATTTAAGGACAGAACTCCCGTCTGCCAGCGGCGGAGTGTTTTCGTCCTCATCGCCAAACCCTGACTTCTGTGGCTTGACTATTAGTTTTCCGAGCGGACTTGTTTTGGACTCAGTCGAGGTCTCTCCGCCTCTCTGTGAACGCGGACCGAACTGTTCTTGTTCACTTTAAAATAAAGACGCTTTTCGGACACCATTCTCCACCAGTATTCAACCTCGTTAACTAAATAAGATTTATGATGCTTCAGATTTAGAAAGACTGGTAAAAGCAGCATATTTCTGCAGCCCTGGAGTCCAGGAGGAGCAGCAGAGGTCAGAATCTGTCGGAGCGCGTTTAACTATTGTCCGCAGTTCCACGCGTGTCCACCGGGTGGCGGTAAAGCACCACATGATATTACTCCTTTTTGGAACTTCTTCAGCCGCGTTGAGCTTTAAATCTTCACCTGTCGCTCCCTTTAAGCTCTAAACTCTGCGGTTCGATGTGTAGTTTGTTGGTTTGAATATTTTTGATGAATTCTGATGACAACTGAAACTGTCAATGACCAATAGAAAGTTCGTCCATTGTTCTACTGCGTCACACATTTTCATTATTTATTGTCATTTTTGGGTCTAAACTGGACCACTTCTGTGAGCTGTTTTGCTTTTTCTGTGGACCAGATGTTCCAGGCAGGTTCCATCATCGGACACAGACGGAGACAGGTCACGTGACAACAGTCAGCCTTTAGTTCTTATTACAGGAGGATCTGGTTTATATACAGACACGTATCTGCAAAATACTAAAAAGTCTATGAACCCAAAGTACTAAAAAGTCTACATCCACGCACACGCATGTATTAAGTGTTTATACACACGTGTGCGCGTACGTGCACACTGTATATTCATCTAATAACTGTCAGTTTCTAAAACACCAAAGTAGAGTCACTGAGGCACGGCTTCACCTCCTTTACACCGAGGTTTCCCTGAGCAGGTGTGATGAACTGTTGCAGAAGGAAAACCATGGAACATGTTAATAACCGGACACAACAACACTCAGGTTTATTGTCTGACGGCATCAGTGTCTCTGGTTGCATCTGTCTGAGGAGCATTGTGAAACCAGGAGCAGTGTAAATGAGGGGGGGGCAGTGAGTGGATGCTGCATTCATCAAACACACAATAGTCAGAAGAGAAGAAGGAAGAACAGAAGCCCGTGTTCCTCAGTGTTGGTGTGGAGACACCTGTTTGGAGGAGCAGGAAGCAGGCTGGACTCTTCCAGCTGGCTTTAATGCCACTTCTCTTCTGAGAACCTCCCAGCAGCTTTCTCTCCACCATCTTTTTACGCTGAAGGGTTTTGATCATTTCAGGTCAGATGTTCTTGGACTGAGGTTAAACATCTTGTGCTCGGAGCGAACCGACGATCCTCTAAAGTCAGGCATCCTAAAGGTGGATGTTTTCTGAGGCCTGGAGGCTTTAAAGTGCCGCTTTTACGAAAACAGCCCTTCAGCACAGCAGCCTGGAATACAGTTCTGGAGAACACCTGTTCCCAACAGAACCTGTTTAAAACGGGACCAGTAAAGATGCCCGGCGTGACCACGACCACGGGGAGAGAGGGGGGGGGGGGGGGGGGCAGAGACAGGCGGTAACGCCGCTGCCCACCGATTCACCTGGAAACAACAAAAACCCCAGCAGCTTGGACCCAATATGGCAGCGTGTTCCTCAAAAACGCTCCTCAAACTCTCCCCACAGCTTCATTGCTAAACAGGATTTGGGTTTTTTGTCCGTGCTAAATGGAAAGTGTTTGTCCTTTGGTGGTCCAACAGGACCACGATTTGGATGGATGGATGATTTGATGTTATTGAGAATAAAAACAGCTGAAAATGGAAGCGGAGATGTTTCAGAGCACCAGAGTTCAGAAAGAGTTTCTAATCAAACACCGCCTGTTGGAATGATGAATGGATGAATTTTTATTTAATTTAGACTAATTTAGACTAATTTTAACATCCTTTATGCCAGTTCCATAGAGCGTGCGCACACACACACACTAGCAAAGATGATATCCAAACAACAAATAAATGGGAGTCAAAAGAAATCATTTAAAGCTCATATGTGAGAGTCAAGGTCGAGGGTTTTCTATGGCCCCCGGGATGATATTGATTTATTATTAGAACCGGCCCACAGGCCGCAGATGTTTTACACAGGCCAATACTACATTTCCCACAATGCAACGGTGACAGTCTGAGCGGGAGGTGGCTTCATTTCATTATTTATCAGTAGTCATTAGCATAACAGCAAACGTTAACTTTCAGATACCCATAAAATGGCAAAACGGA
Source organism: Takifugu flavidus (assembly GCF_003711565.1). Taxonomy (NCBI): domain Eukaryota; kingdom Metazoa; phylum Chordata; class Actinopteri; order Tetraodontiformes; family Tetraodontidae; genus Takifugu; species Takifugu flavidus. The sequence goes on along the minus strand of NW_026621978.1, from coordinate 14,117 downwards.
AGGTGGACACTGAGAACCGGGGGTTCAAACAAGGTGGGAGTGGGAGTACATGTTCATGGAGGCAGCTGGGAAACCTGGGTGTCTTCTGTGTGGAGAAAGGGTGGCGGTAATGAAAGAATATCATCTGAGACGGCATCATGAAGTTAAACACGCGGACAAAGACAAGAATATGGACATGGAACAAAAGCTACAGAAGGTTGAGGAGTTAAAACCAGGCCTCAAATCTGGAGAGGCTCTGTTCAGAAAAGCCAAATCTCAAAGCGAGGCTGCTGTCAAGGCCAGTTTGATTCTGGCAGAAGAGATCGCTCAATCAGCCCGGCCATTTCCAGAGGGGGATCTCATCAAACACTGCATGCTTAAAGTTTGTGAGCAAGTTTGCCCAGACAAAAGGCAACTCTTTTAAACGGGAGCCTGAGCAGAAACACCATTGTTGTCCCTCAATCTAAAAGAGCAGCTGGAGAAAAAGGGGAAAGATTTCATGGCATCTTCCCTGGCTGTGGATGAGAGCAGCGACATTAGAGGGGACTCCAGCCTCAACGTGACAGAGGAGTTTCTGGCGTTACGTCCTGTGCACGGCACAACCACAGGACAGGATTTGTATGAAGAGGTGTCAAGATGTGGAAATGAGATGGAGCTGCCTCGGGAAAAACTGGTGGGTTGGACAACAGACGGAGCAGCTGCCATGTGTGGACACAGGAGTGGACTGGTGGCCAAGATACGGGAGAAGATGCAGGAGGAAAACGTTACGGCTGAACTGACAGCTCATCATTGCATCATCCACCTGGAATCGTTGTGTGCTGAAGCCCTGAACATGGAACATGGAATGTTCACCATCACGCACGCAGGGAACTTTATCAGAGCCAAAGGTTTAATTCAGCGCCAGTTCAAGGCGTTTCTGAGCCAGTGGCAAACGCAGCGTGGTGATTTGCCCCATCACACTGAGGTGCGATGGCTAAGCCAGGGAAAGGTGCTGCAGAGATGTTTCCAGCTTCCTGAGGAGATCGGATGTTCTTGGACAGCAAAGGGAAAGACACGACTCAACTCCCAGACCAAAGGTTCTTGTGTGAAACGGCTTTTCTGTGGGACATTCGGAGTCATCTGAATGCAATGAAGCTGTAGCTGCAGGGTCGGGGTGGTGTCCCCTCTGATATGTACAGTACAGTGAAGGCCTTTAGAACCAAACACACTCTGTGGGAGGCACAGATGCACAAAGGAAACTTGAGCCACTTTCCCAGCTGCCAGACCCTGAAAGAGAAGCTCTCTACCAGCGTGTTCCCGAGCGCACAGTTTGCTGATTAAATGAGTGTTCTCGCCGCTGACTTCCCACGCCGAGTCACTGACTTAAAAGCACCAAAAAGCAGGTTTGAACTGCTCAGCCGTCCGTTTGAGGTTGAGGTGGAAAGCTCAGCACCAAAGCTCCAAATGGAGGTGATTGAGCTCCAATGCAGTGATGCCCTGAAGGCAACACATGGGGCAGTGGGTGCTGCGGAGTTTGCCCGTTTCCTCCCCGACACACATCCAGGCTGCTCCAACGTTGCCTGTGTTGGGCAGCACAGACCTGCGGGAACAACTGCTTTCTTTGATGAAGCTGAACAAAACATCACACAGAAGTGGACTTCCTGCTGAACACCTTCACTCAATTGTGAGGAGTTCCTCAGCTCAGAGCCGGACCCCCAACATTGATGAACTCGTCCAAAAGATGAGACACCACCAAGTATCAGCCTCAAACAAGTGAACATTAAGGTGCAATAACACATTTACAATTAAGTTCAAGTTTAAAAGTTAAAGGTAAATTTAGCCCACTTTTGCGAAATGAGAAAATCTACTGATGGTGCCTTGAATACTGCTTCATTCATTTAATGTTCATGTTATGGGGATTTTTATAGAAAGCAAATTTGTCTTTTGTGCCTCTTGAAAATTAAAAATGACTGACAGAGCCATAAGAAACTATTGCTTTATTTATCTGATCATATTGTAAAATATTTGTGAGGTTTTCAGTTGGTTCAGTTTGGTTCACTAGACCAGGGGTCACCAACACGTTGCCCGCGGGCACCCGGTCGCCCATCGGCCTGTTCTAAAAATAGCTCAAATAGCACCACTGACCAATGAGCTGCATCTCATTTATTTTGTTTGCTATTCTTGTTTAAATCACACATAAACTGGAAATAACAATATATTAAAAAAAACTTTAAAAAATGTTTAATATAAATGAACTATGACCTAGTATAGTTCAAAGGTCAGTATGATGCGCAGGACCAAAACGTAGCGTCTACGCAGATCGCTACGATCAAACAGCCGAGCGGGCGCAGCCAAAACGAGGAGACGACTGACCCATAAAAAGATGGCAGAAAAAAGAAAGAAGACAGATCATTTTCACCACGAAAGTTTCTTTCTCCTTAAGAGAAGAACTTCTCACACTACTGTCCCTAAAGACAACTACGAGGGGAGTTGACACATATAACGAGGGGAGTTGACACATATAACGAGGGGAGTTGACACATATAACGCGGTGAAGGAGTTTTTGGTGGAAAAAAACTGCCGCTGCAAAAGCTGGTATCAGTGACTACAGACGGGGCTCCCGCTGTGAGCGGTCGTCGCAAAAGCCAACTCAAGGCGGCAGAGTCCTGAATTGAAAACAATATCTAAAGAACTCAAGTATCATACTAACAACAGTAATATTCCATCTGTCTATCCCCAACTGAATTAACTCCCCACCTATCTCATCAGAATATTTGTAACAGAATAAGCAGATAACGTAGCATTTCCCTGTTCATATCTGCGACTTGCAATTTAGAATTTGTCAATAAAACTATGCTATGACACAAACTACAGTTTAATAGACTGCTGTGCTCCTAAAACGAGCAGCATTTGTGGCTCATGAACCTCACAGACACTGCTTTGCTCTTCAAACATTTTTATGATCGTGAATTTTTCAATCAAATATCTTCCGTTTGATAATGCCCAAAGCGGGATTCGAACTCTCCCTCTGGGGTCTTCAGGAGGTTTCAACCAGGTTGTCTGTTACAGCGATTCTCGACTGGCCCGCACCGGCCTGGGATCGATCCCTGGCCATGGCACATTGCTTTTAACTTGATTTCATTTATCGGAGTTGAATCTTGTTTGATTTTTTTGAAGACGTTTCACCTCTCATCCAAGAGCCGTTCTAGGCAGATTTGATGATATGACGCTCATAGGCTATATAGCCTTTTCTTTTTGGGGGGGGGGATGGATTGGAGGCTGCTCCAACATTGACGTTTGGACGGTGACAAAGCAAAATGGACAACCTCCACCAGAATAAATGTTTCAAGAAAATAAGTTTGAGTTGTATTAACTTCAAAAGGCCATTTTCTTGCGGCTGCTCGCTTACGGCCATACCACCCTGAGAACGCCCGATCTCGTCCGATCTCGGAAGCTAAGCAGGGTCGGGCCTGGTTAGTACTTGGATGGGAGACCGCCTGGGAATACCAGGTGCTGTAAGCTTTTTGCACTCCTCCACTGGGTCAGCAGAGGCCGCCAGTGTTCCTGATAATTATCCAGCCAGATGTTGTTCACTTCTTAAGTACTTCTAACATTGAGATTTAATGTTGCACTATTGTACATCGTTTTAGATTTAATATTTTATGAGTGTGTGTGTGTGTCTGTGTGTGTGTCGCGAGGATGATCGGCGGTGGAGGAGACAGAGGGAGACGGGAGCTTCTTACTCCAAAAATTGATTTTTATTTTCCAAAAATAAAGTGGTGTCAGAAGATGCCAGGTTGAATCCATACAATAACATACAGACCCTGCACACTTTTACACACCACAACTTTGACTCTTTCTCCAACAATTCTTTTTTCTCCAAAATAACAACCAACCAACTCAACATCCCACCCCGTCTGGGGTCTACTCCAGGGCTTCTATAGCTGTAGCCCTCCTACAGGTGAAACCAATTATCAAAATGATTACGCTAACTAATACATTTACAAACTCAAAATAACAATCGAACAGAAAATATAAAATATGCGTAAAACGCCCAAAACAAATTTCCACCATCAAAACCACCCAGTGCATAGTAAAATACATGTTCATCTTACTCTTCTAAAACACCCCCGCTAAAATAGATTGTGCCGTAGCACCTCGCGAAACCCCTCCATGTATACAATCATTGAGCAGTCCATCGGTTTCCCCGAACCAGGAAGTATGTCCTGCTGGTGAGCTATTGAAATATTGGTGCTTTTGATAAATGACAAACAAATAAACCTTGATGCTTTTAAACAGCCATAGTGTGAGTGTGATTCTTTGGGCAATGTTAAACAGACGGGAGGTGACACGGTGAGGCAATATGACGCGCGTTGTTTACTTGGGTGGAACTAATTGTAACATAAATGCCGGTTGGCTATGCCGTGCATGTCGGCTACAATGTATTCCAATAAGAAGCTATGGTAAAAAGTGGTGTGTGTGAAATGCTTCAACCGAGAAAACCAAGACAGAACGGAATGGAAATGAAATGCAAACGTGTCGGCGTAAGTGGCACGGCTCACTCCGTGTGTGTGTGCGTGCGTGTGTCTGTGTATGTGTGTTTGTGTTTGTGTTTAAATAAAATTGAATTTCCCACTTTGGTCCACACTATTGTCAACATTTCTGTCTTCGCAAAAGCCAACTCAAGGCGGCAGAGTCCGGAATTGAAAACAATATCTAAAGAACTCAAGTATCATACTAACAACACTAATATTCCATCTGTCTATCCCCAACTGAATTAACTCCCCACCTATCTCATCAGAATATTTGTAACAGAATAAGCAGATAACGTAGCATTTCCCTGTTCATATCTGCGACTTGCAATTTAGAATTTGTCAATAAAACTATGCTATGACACAAACTACAGTTTAATAGACTGCTGTGCTCCTAAAAAGAGCAGCATTTGTGGCTCATAAACCTCACAGACACTGCTTTGCTCTTTAAACATTTTTATGATGGTGAATTTTTCAATCAAATATCTTCCGTTTGATAATGCCCAAAGCGGGATTCGAACTCTCCCTCTGGGGTCTTCAGGGGTTTCAATCAGGTTGTCTGTTACAGCGATTCTCGACTGGCCCGCACCGGCCCGGGATCGATCCCTGGCCATGGCACATTGCTTTTAACTTGATTTCATTTATCGGAGTTGAATCTTGTTTGATTTGTTTGAAGACGTTTCACCTCTCATCCAAGAGCCGTTCTAGGCAGATTTGATGATATGACGCTCATAGCTTATATAGCCTTTTCTTTTGGGGGGAATGGATTGGAGGCTGCTCCAACATTGACGTTTGGACTGTGACAAAGCAAAATGGACAACCTCCACCAGAATAAGTGTTTCAAGAAAATAAGTTTGAGTTGTATTCACTTCAAAAGGCCATTTTCTTGAGGCTGCTCTCGCTTACGGCCATACCACCCTGAGAACGCCCGATCTCGTCCGATCTCGGAAGCTAAGCAGGGTCGGGCCTGGTTAGTACTTGGATGGGAGACCGCCTGGGAATACCAGGTGCTGTAAGCTTTTTGCACTCCTCCACTGGGTCAGCAGAGGCCGCCAGTGTTCCTGATAATTATCCAGCCAGATGTTATTCACTTCTTAAGTATTTCTAACATTGAGATTTAATGTTGCACTATTGTACATCGTTTTAGATTTAATATTTTATGAGTGTGTGTGTGTCGCAAGGATGATCGGCGGTGGAGGTGACAGAGGGAGACGGGAGCTTCTTTACTCCAAACATTTATTTTCATTTTCCAAAAATAAAGTGGTGTCAGAAGATGCCAGGTTGAATCCATACAATAACATACAGACCCTGCACACTTTTACACACCACAACTTTGACTCTTTCTCCAACAATTCTTTTTTCTCCAAAATAACAACCAACCAACTCAACATCCCACCCCGTCTGGGGCTTACTCCAGGGCTTCTATAGCTGTAGCCCTCCTACAGGTGAAACCAATTATCAAAATTATTACGCTAACTAATACATTTACAAACTCAAAATAACAATCGAACAGAAAATATAAAATATGCGTAAAACGCCCAAAACAAATTTCCACCATCAAAACCACCCAGTGCATAGTAAAATACATGTTCATCTTACTCTTCTAAAACACCCCCGCTAAAATAGATTGTGCCGTAGCACCTCGCGAAACCCCTCCATGTATACAATCATTGAACAGTCCATCGGTTTCCCCGAACCAGGAAGTATGTCCTGCTGGTGAGCTATTGAAATATTGGTGCTTTTGATAAATGACAAACAAATAAACCTTGATGCTTTTAAACAGCCATAGTGTGAGTGTGATTCTTTGGGCAACGTTAAACAGACGGGAGGTGACACGGTGAGGCAATATGACGCGCGTTGTTTACTTGGGTGGAACTAATTGTAACATAAATGCCGGTTGGCCATGCCGTGCATGTCGGCTACATTGTATTCCAATAAGAAGCTATGGTAAAAAGTGGTGTGTGTGAAATGCTTCAACCGAGTAAACCAAGACAGAACGGAATGGAAATGAAATGCAAACGTGTCGGCGTAAGTGGCACGGCTCACTCCGTGTGTGCGTGCGTGTGTCTGTGTATGTGTGTTTGTGTTTGTGTTTAAATAAAATTGAATTTCCCACTTTGGTCCACACTATTGTCAACATTTCTGTCTTCGCAAAAGCCAACTCAAGGCGGCAGAGTCCGGAATTGAAAACAATATCTAAAGAACTCAAGTATCATACTAACAACACTAATATTCCATCTGTCTATCCCCAACTGAATTAACTCCCCACCTATCTCATCAGAATATTTGTAACAGAATAAGCAGATAACGTAGCATTTCCCTGTTCATATCTGCGACTTGCAATTTAGAATTTGTCAATAAAACTATGCTATGACACAAACTACAGTTTAATAGACTGCTGTGCTCCTAAAAAGAGCAGCATTTGTGGCTCATAAACCTCACAGACACTGCTTTGCTCTTTAAACATTTTTATGATGTGTGATTTTTCAATCAAATATCTTCCGTTTGATAATGCCCAAAGCGGGATTCGAACTCTCCCTCTGGGGTCTTCAGGGGTTTCAATCAGGTTGTCTGTTACAGCGATTCTCGACTGGCCGCACCGGCCCGGGATCGATCCCTGGCCATGACACATTGCTTTTAACTTGATTTCATTTATCGGAGTTGAATCTTGTTTGATTTGTTTGAAGACGTTTCACCTCTCATCCAAGAGCCGTTCTAGGCAGATTTGATGATATGACGCTCATAGGCTATATAGCCTTTCTTTTTGGGGGGAATGGATTGGAGGCTGCTCCAACATTGACGTTTGGACTGTGACAAAGCAAAATGGACAACCTCCACCAGAATAAGTGTTTCAAGAAAATAAGTTTGAGTTGTATTCACTTCAAAAGGCCATTTTCTTGAGGCTGCTCTCGCTTACGGCCATACCACCCTGAGAACGCCCGATCTCGTCCGATCTCGGAAGCTAAGCAGGGTCGGGCCTGGTTAGTACTTGGATGGGAGACCGCCTGGGAATACCAGGTGCTGTAAGCTTTTTGCACTCCTCCACTGGGTCAGCAGAGGCCGCCAGTGTTCCTGATAATTATCCAGCCAGATGTTATTCACTTCTTAAGTATTTCTAACATTGAGATTTAATGTTGCACTATTGTACATCGTTTTAGATTTAATATTTTATGAGCGTGTGTGTGTGTGTGTGTCGCAAGGATGATCGGCGGTGGAGGAGACAGAGGGAGACGGGAGCTTCTTTACTCCAAAAATTGATTTTTATTTTCCAAATATAAAGTGGTGTCAGAAGATGCCAGGTTGAATCCATACAATAACATACAGACCCTGCGCACTTTTACACACCACAACTTTGACTCTTTCTCCAACAATTCTTTTTTCTCCAAAATAACAACCAACCAACTCAACATCCCACCCCGTCTGGGGTCTACTACAGGGCTTCTATAGCTGTAGCCCTCCTACAGGTGAAACCAATTATCAAAATTATTACGCTAACTAATACATTTACAAACTCAAAATAACAATCGAACAGAAAATATAAAATATGCGTAAAACGCCCAAAACAAATTTCCACCATCAAAACCACCCAGTGCATAGTAAAATACATGTTCAACTTACTCTTCTAAAACACCCCCGCTAAAATAGATTGTGCCGTAGCACCTCGCGAAACCCCTCCATGTATACAATCATTGAACAGTCCATCGGTTTCCCCGAACCAGGAAGTATGTCCTGCTGGTGAGCTATTGAAATATTGGTGCTTTTGATAAATGACAAACAAATAAACCTTGATGCTTTTAAACAGCCATAGTGTGAGTGTGATTCTTTGGGCAATGTTAAACAGACGGGAGGTGACACGGTGAGGCAATATGACGCGCGTTGTTTACTTGGGTGGAACTAATTGTAACATAAATGCCGGTTGGCCATGCCGTGCATGTCGGCTACAATGTATTCCAATAAGAAGCTATGGTAAAAAGTGGTGTGTGTGAAATGCTTCAACCGAGAAAACCAAGACAGAACGGAATGGAAATGAAAAGCAAACGTGTCGGCGTAAGTGGCACGGCTCACTCCGTGTGTGTGTGTGTGCGTGCGTGTGTCTGTATGTTGTTGTGTTTGTGTTTGTGTTTAAATAAAATTGAATTTCCCACTTTGGTCCACACTATTGTCAACATTTCTGTCTTCGCAAAAGCCAACTCAAGGCGGCAGAGTCCGGAATTGAAAACAATATCTAAAGAACTCAAGTATCATACTAACAACACTAATATTCCATCTGTCTATCCCCAACTGAATTAACTCCCCACCTATCTCATCAGAATATTTGTAACAGAATAAGCAGATAACGTAGCATTTCCCTGTTCATATCTGCGACTTGCAATTTAGAATTTGTCAATAAAACTATGCTATGACACAAACTACAGTTTAATAGACTCATGTGCTCCTAAAAAGAGCAGCATTTGTGGCTCATAAACCTCACAGACACTGCTTTGCTCTTTAAACATTTTTATGATGGTGAATTTTCAATCAAATATCTTCCGTTTGATAATGCCCAAAGCGGGATTCGAACTCTCCCTCTGGGGTCTTCAGGAGGTTTCAATCAGGTTGTCTGTTACAGCGATTCTCGACTGGCCCGCACCGGCCCGGGATCGATCCCTGGCCATGGCACATTGCGTTAACTTGATTTCATTTATCGGAGTTGAATCTTGTTTGATTTTTTTTGAAGACGTTTCACCTCTCATCCAAGAGCCGTTCTAGGCAGATTTGATGATTGACGCTCATAGGCTCTATAGCCTTTTCTTTTGGGGGGGGAATGGATTGGAGGCTGCTCCAACATTGACGTTTGGACTGTGACAAAGCAAAATGGACAACCTCCACCAGAATAAGTGTTTCAAGAAAATAAGTTTGAGTTGTATTAACTTCAAAAGGCCATTTTCTTGCGGCTGCTTTCGCTTACGGCCATACCACCCTGAGAACGCCCGATCTCGTCCGATCTCGGAAGCTAAGCAGGGTCGGGCCTGGTTAGTACTTGGATGGGAGACCGCCTGGGAATACCAGGTGCTGTAAGCTTTTTGCACTCCTCCACTGGGTCAGCAGAGGCCGCCAGTGTTCCTGATAATTATCCAGCCAGATGTTATTCACTTCTTAAGTACTTCTAACATTGAGATTTAATGTTGCACTATTGTACATCGTTTTAGATTTAATATTTTAGCGTGTGCGTGTGTGTGTGTGGTGTCGCAAGGATGATCGGCGGTGGAGGAGACAGAGGGAGACGGGAGCTTCTTTACTCCAAAAATTGATTTTTATTTTCCAAAATAAAGTGGTGTCAGAAGATGCCAGGTTGAATCCATACAATAACATACAGACCCTGCGCACTTTTACACACCACAACTTTGACTCTTTCTCCAACAATTCTTTTTTCTCCAAAATAACAACCAACCAACTCAACATCCCACCCCGTCTGGGGTCTACTACAGGGCTTCTATAGCTGTAGCCCTCCTACAGGTGAAACCAATTATCAAAATTATTACGCTAACTAATACATTTACAAACTCAAAATAACAATCGAACAGAAAATATAAAATATGCGTAAAACGCCCAAAACAAATTTCCACCATCAAAACCACCCAGTGCATAGTAAAATACATGTTCAACTTACTCTTCTAAAACACCCCCGCTAAAATAGATTGTGCCGTAGCACCTCGCGAAACCCCTCCATGTATACAATCATTGAACAGTCCATCGGTTTCCCCGAACCAGGAAGTATGTCCTGCTGGTGAGCTATTGAAATATTGGTGCTTTTGATAAATGACAAACAAATAAACCTCGATGCTTTAAACAGCCATAGTGTGAGTGTGATTCTTTGGGCAATGTAAACAGACGGGAGGTGACACGGTGAGGCAATATGACGCGCGTTGTTTACTTGGGTGGAACTAATTGTAACATAAATGCCGGTTGGCCATGCCGTGCATGTCGGCTACAATGTATTCCAATAAGAAGCTATGGTAAAAAGTGGTGTGTGTGAAATGCTTCAACCGAGAAAACCAAGACAGAACGGAATGGAAATGAAATGCAAACGTGTCGGCGTAAGTGGCACGGCTCACTCCGTGTGTGTGTGCGTGCGTGTGTCTGTGTATGTGTGTTTGTGTTTGTGTTAAATAAAATTGAATTTCCCACTTTGGTCCACACTATTGTCAACATTTCTGTCTTCGCAAAAGCCAACTCAAGGCGGCAGAGTCCGGAAATGAAAACAATATCTAAAGAACTCAAGTATCATACTAACAACACTAATATTCCATCTGTCTATCCCCAACTGAATTAACTCCCCACCTATCTCATCAGAATATTTGTAACAGAATAAGCAGATAACGTAGCATTTCCCTGTTCATATCTGCTACTTGCAATTTAGAATTTGTCAATAAAACTATGCTATGACACAAACTACAGTTTAATTGACTGCTGTGCTCCTAAAAAGAGCAGCATTTGTGGCTCATAAACCTCACAGACACTGCTTTGCTCTTTAAACATTTTTATGATGGATTTTTCAATCAAATATCTTCCGTTTGATAATGCCCAAAGCGGGATTCGAACTCTCCCTCTGGGGTCTTCAGGAGGTTTCAATCAGGTTGTCTGTTACAGCGATTCTCGACTGGCCCGCACCGGCCCGGAATCGATCCCTGGCCATGGCACATTGCTTTTAACTTGATTTCATTTATCGGAGTTGAATCTTGTTTGATTTTTTTGAAGACGTTTCACCTCTCATCCAAGAGCCGTTCTAGGCAGATTTGATGATATGACGCTCATAGGCTATATAGCCTTTTCTTTGGGGGGGAATGGATTGGAGGCTGCTCCAGCATTGACGTTTGGACTGTGACAAAGCAAAATGGACAACCTCCACCAGAATAAATGTTTCAAGAAAATAAGTTTGCGTTGTATTAACTTCAAAAGGCCATTTTCTTGCGGCTGCTCTCGCTTACGGCCATACCACCCTGAGAACGCCCGATCTCGTCCGATCTCGGAAGCTAAGCAGGGTCGGGCCTGGTTAGTACTTGGATGGGAGACCGCCTGGGAATACCAGGTGCTGTAAGCTTTTTGCACTCCTCCACTGGGTCAGCAGAGGCCGCCAGTGTTCCTGATATTATCCAGCCAGATGTTATTCACTTCTTAAGTACTTCTAACATTGAGATTTAATGTTGCACTATTGTACATCGTTTTAGATTTAATATTTTATGAGCGTGTGTGTGTGTGTGTGTCGCAAGGATGATCGGCGGTGGAGGAGACAGAGGGAGACGGGAGCTTCTTTACTCCAAAAATTGATTTTTATTTTCCAAAAATAAAGTGGTGTCAGAAGATGCCAGGTTGAATCCATACAATAACATAAAGACCCTGCACACTTTTACACACCACAACTTTGACTTTTTCTCCAACAATTCTTTTTTCTCCAAAATAACAACCAACCAACTCAACATCCCACCCCGTCTAGTCTACTTCAGGGCTTCTATAGCTGTAGCCCTCCTACAGGTGAAACCAATTATCAAAATTATTACGCTAACTAATACATTTAAAACTCAAAATAACAATCGAACAGAAAATATAAAATATGCGTAAAACCCCAAAAACAAATTTCCACCATCAAAACCACCCAGTGCATAGTAAAAAAAATGTTCAACTTACTCTTCTAAAACACACCCCCGCTAAAATAGATTGTGCCGTAGCACCTCGCGAAACCCCTCCATGTATACAATCATTGAACAGTCCATCGGTTTCCCCGAACCAGGAAGTATGTCTGCTGGTGAGCTATTGAAATATTGGTGCTTTTGATAAATGACAAACAAATAAACCTTGATGCTTTTAAACAGCCATAGTGTGAGTGTGATTCTTTGGGCAACGTTAAACAGACGGGAGGTGACACGGTGAGGCAATATGACGCGCGTTGTTTACTGTGGGTGGAACTAATTGTAACATAAATGCCGGTTGGCCATGCCGTGCATGTCGGCTACAATGTATTCCAATAAGAAGCTATGGTAAAAAGTGGTGTGTGTGAAATGCTTCAACGAGAAAACCAAGACAGAACGGAATGGAAATGAAAAGCAAACGTGTCGGCGTAAGTGGCACGGCTCACTCCGTGTGTGTGTGTGCGTGCGTGTCTGTGTATGTGTGTTTGTGTTTGTTTGTGTTTAAATAAAATTGAATTTCCCACTTTGGTCCACACTATTGTCAACATTTCTGTCTTCGCAAAAGCCAACTCAAGGCGGCAGAGTCCGGAATTGAAAACAATATCTAAAGAACTCAAGTATCATACTAACAACACTAATATTCCATCTGTCTATCCCCAACTGAATTAACTCCCCACCTATCTCATCAGAATATTTGTAACAGAATAAGCAGATAACGTAGCATTTCCCTGTTCATATCTGCGACTTGCAATTTAGAATTTGTCAATAAAACTATGCTATGACACAAACTACAGTTTAATAGACTCTGTGCTCCTAAAAAGAGCAGCATTTGTGGCTCATAAACCTCACAGACACTGCTTTGCTCTTTAAACATTTTTATGATGGTGAATTTTTCAATCAAATATCTTCCGTTTGATAATGCCCAAAGCGGGATTCGAACTCTCCCTCTGGGGTCTTCAGGAGGTTTCAATCAGGTTGTCTGTTACAGCGATTCTCGACTGGCCCGCACCGGCCCGGGATCGATCCCTGGCCATGGCACATTGCTTTTAACTTGATTTCATTTATCGGAGTTGAATCTTGTTTGATTTTTTTGAAGACGTTTCACCTCTCATCCAAGAGCCGTTCTAGGCAGATTTGATGATATGACGCTCATAGGCTATATAGCCTTTTCTTTTGGGGGGGAATGGATTGGAGGCTGCTCCAACATTGACGTTTGGACTGTGACAAAGCAAAATGGACAACCTCCACCAGAATAAGGTTTCAAGAAAATAAGTTTGCGTTGTATTAACTTCAAAAGGCCATTTTCTTGCGGCTGCTCTCGCTTACGGCCATACCACCCTGAGAACGCCCGATCTCGTCCGATCTCGGAAGCTAAGCAGGGTCGGGCCTGGTTAGTACTTGGATGGGAGACCGCCTGGGAATACCAGGTGCTGTAAGCTTTTGCACTCCTCCACTGGGTCAGCAGAGGCCGCCAGTGTTCCTGATAATTATCCAGCCAGATGTTATTCACTTCTTAAGTACTTCTAACATTGAGATTTAATGTTGCACTATTGTACATCGTTTTAGATTTAATATTTTATGAGCGTGTGTGTGTGGGTGTGTGTCGCAAGGATGATCGGCGGTGGAGGAGACAGAGGGAGACGGGAGCTTCTTTACTCCAAAAATTTTTTTATTTTCCAAAAATAAAGTGTGTGTCAGAAGATGCCAGGTTGAATCCATACAATAACATAAAGACCCTGCACACTTTTACACCACAACTTTGACTTTTTCTCCAACAATTCTTTTTTCTCCAAAATAACAACCAACCAACTCAACACCCACCCCGTCTAGGTCTACTCAGGGCTTCTATAGCTGTAGCCCTCCTACAGGTGAAACAATTATCAAAATTATTACGCTAACTAATACATTTACAAACTCAAAATAACAATCGAACAGAAAATATAAAATATGCGTAAAACCC
>NW_026621977.1:0-28196 GCF_003711565.1 Takifugu flavidus | reverse complement strand
TTGTGAACCTCAGAGCTGGATTTGTGACATCTCTCCATGTGCCAACGTCATGGAGGAGAACTTTGCCTATTTCTCTCTAAGGATTCCCTCACAGGCAGTGGCTGCAGCCAGATGGTTGTGCTGGCATCACCTGATCTTTTTGTATCTCTGACGTGACCCTTTTATTCTCCCTTATGTGGGTTCTCGTACCCTGAAGGTCCAGAAAGCATCACATCTCTCTGCTCAGAGGTGGTTCAGATCTCACAATGTGCTGCTTGAACCACCGAACGTCTGGAAGGTCTCCATGCTCATCAATAAATAGTATCAGGTCTTCATTTTAGGGAGGGTGTTTGCATCTACCTGAGAACCTCCAGGCTCAACTCTGGATCCTCCAGAACAGCAGAGAGCTGCTTCGTTCCATCATCTCCAGGATGGTTGAAGCTCAGGTCCAGTTCTTTTAGATGGGTTGGGTTGGACCTCAACGCTGAGGCCAGAGAAGAACATCCTTCTGCTGTGATGAGACAGCCCGATAACCTGCATGCAAGCACATCCACCACACACACACACACACACACACGCACACCACACACACACCACACACAACACCACACCACCACACACACACACACACACCACACACACCACACACCCACACCACACATACATAACACACACACACACACACACACACATACATACATACACACACACACACCACACACACACATCAACACCCACACACACACCACATACACCACACACACACACACACACCACACACACACATACACACACACACACACCACTCATACACTCACACACACACACACACACACACACACACCACACCACACACACACACACACACCACACACACAACACACACACACACACACACTACATACACACACACACACACACACACACACACACTACATACACACACACACCACACACACACACATACATACACACACACACACACACACACACACACACGCACGCACACACACACACACACACACACACACACACACACACACACACATTGCTCACTAATTAACATCTCATTTATGCAAGTTCTGGGTCGTGTGTTGGGGCCTGGACCTGACTGGGGAGCGAAGCACAGGAACCAGAACCAGACTAAGTCATTTTAAAAGCTGTGGGAGTGAACAGTGGTCGGCTGGTCGGCATTTTTGGTAAAGATATTTCCTCTTTTTGGAAGATAACCGAAATTTCAAGCTGCCATTTAGAAAAACTGATGATGCTGATAAGGAGCACTAACCTGAGGATCTCCAGCCGGCAGTTTGGACTCTTCAGACCAACAGAGAGCTCGTTCAGCCCTGAATCCCTCAGGTCATTGTCACTCAGGTCCAGCTCTAGCAGACTAGAGGAGGAGGCGCTGAGGACGGGGGACAGAGCTTCACAACTCCTCTCCCTCAGATTGCAGTGACTCAACCTGAAAAAAGAATAGAAGAAGAAAGCAGGAAATCCTTCTGGTTCTCTCCTGCACAATCAGGGACGCAGGCTTATTTCTTTAGTTGACCTTTATGAGGACGGAAGGTGCAATGATACGGAATGAAATCAGTTCTTGGAGTAACTACTGCGACTGCCTAAAACGCTGCAGATGTGATGCGTGTTGCTGAACACCTGCAGACACCTGCAGACACCTGCAGAACACCTGCAGACACCTGCAGAACACCTGCAGACCACCTGCATAACACCTGCAGACACCTGCAGACCACCTGCAGACACCTGCAGACACCTGGAGACACCTGCAGAACACCTGCAGACACCTGCAGACACCTGCAGACACCTGCAGAACACCTGCAGACACCTGCAGACACCTGCAGACACCTGCAGAACACCTGCAGACACCTGCAGACACCTGCAGAACACCTGCAGACACCTGCAGACACCTGCAGACACCTGCAGACCACCTGCAGAACACCTGCAGACCACCTGCATAACACCTGCAGACACCTGCAGAACACCTGCAGACACCTGCAGAACACCTGCAGACACCTGCAGACACCTGCAGACACCTGCAGAACACCTGCAGACACCTGCAGACACCTGCAGAACACCTGCAGACACCTGCAGACCACCTGCAGACCACCTGCATAACACCTGCAGACACCTGCAGACACCTGCAGACACCTGCAGACACCTGCAGACACCTGCAGACCACCTGCATAACACCTGCAGACACCTGCAGAACACCTGCAGACACCTGCAGAACACCTGCAGACACCTGCAGACACCTGCATAACACCTGCAGACACCTGCAGAACACCTGCAGACACCTGCAGACACCTGCAGAACACCTGCAGAACACCTGCAGAACACCTGCAGACACCTGCAGACACCTGCAGACACCTGCATAACACCTGCAGACACCTGCAGAACACCTGCAGACACCTGCAGACACCTACAGAACACCTGTGAAACACCTGCAGACACCTGCAGACACCTGCAGACACCTGCAGACACCTGCAGACACCCGCAGACATCTGCAGACACCTGCAGACACCTGCAGACACCTGCAGAACACCTGCAGACACCTGCAGAACACCTGCAGAACACATGCAGAACACCTGCAGAACACCTGCAGACACCTGCAGACACCTGCAGACACCTGCAGCCACCTGCAGACACCTGTAGAACACCTGCAGACACCTGCAGACACCTGCAGACACCTGCAGACACCTGCAGCCACCTGCAGACACCTGCAGAACACCTGCAGACACCTGCAGACACCTGCAGACACCTGCAGAACAACCTGCAGACACCTGCAGAACACCTGCAGAACACCTGCAGACACCTGCAGACACCTGCACCACCTGCAGACACCTGCAGAACACCTGCAGACACCTGCAGACACCTGCAGACACCTGCAGCCACCTGCAGACACCTGCAGAACACCTGCAGACACCTGCAGACACCTGCAGAACACCTGCAGAACACCTGCAGACACCTGCAGAACACCTGCAGACACCTGCAGAACACCTACAGACACCTGCAGACACCTGCAGAACACCTACAGACACCTGCAGACACTGCAGAACACCTGCAGACACCTGCAGACAACTGCAGAACACCTACAGACACCTGCAGAACACCTGCAGACACCTGCAGAACACCTGCAAACACCTGCAGACCCTGCAGACACCTGCTGACACTGCAGATACCTGCAGACACCTGCAGACACCTGCAGAACACCTGCAGACACCTGCAGACACCTGCAGAACACCTGCAGACACCTGCAGACACCTGCAGAACACCTGCAGACACATGCAGAACACCTGCAGAACACTGCAGACACCTGCAGACACCTGCAGACACCTACAGACACCTGCAGAACACCTGCAGACACCTGCAGAACACCTGCAGAGACACCTGCAGACACCTGCAGACACCTGCAGACACCTGCAGAACACCTGCAGACACCTGCAGAACACCTGCAGACACATGCAGAACACTGCAGGAACACCTGCAGACACCTGCAGACACCTGCAGACACCTGCAGACACCTGCAGACACCACCCTCAGACATCTGCAGACACCTGCAGACACCTGCAGAACACCTGCAGACCCTGCAGACACCTGCAGAACACCCGCAGAACACCTGCAGACACCTGCACAAACCAACAACCTCTGCAGACACCCGCAGACACCACACAACACCCGCAGACACACACACCCCCACAGATACCCGCAGACACCCGCAGAACACCTGTGACACCTGCAGACACCCGCAGACACCCCCAGCAACACCCGCAGACACCCGCAGACACCCGCAGACACCCGCAGACCCCGCAGACACCTGCAGACACCCGCAGACACCTGCAGAACACCTGCAGACACCTGCAGAACACCTGCAGAACACCTGCAGAACACCTGCAGACACCTGCAGACACCCGCAGACACCCGCAGAACACCTGCAGACACCTGCAGAACACCTGCAGACACCTGTAGAACACCTGCAGAACACTTACAGGGCTTTTGTGCAGGCTGTGACCACTGGCAGCAGCCCCAGAAGAACCCACTCTGAAGCAGAGTATTTCTTCAGGTCAAACATCTCCAGGTCTTGTCCTGAGGACAGTAATATGAAGCCAAGAGCTGACCACTGAGCAGAGGAGAGACTTTCTGTTGTCAATCTTCCAGATCTGAGGTTCTGTTGAAGCTCCTGGACCAGTGAACTATCGTTCAGCTCGTTCAGACAGTGGAACAGGTTGATGATTCTCTCTGAGGACAGATTCTCTCCAATCTTCTCCTTGATGTAGCCAATGATTTCCTGATTGGGCTCTGAGCTGCCTTCACCGTTAATTAGACCTCGTAGAAGAGCCTGATTGGTCGGCAGAGAAAGACCCAAAAGGAACCGCAGGAACAGGTCCAGGTGTCCTTTTTCACTTTGCAAGGCCTCGTCCACCGCACACTGGTAAAAATCAGCCTGTTTGATTTTGGTGTTGAACAGTTTAGAGCCTAAATAA
Organism: Takifugu flavidus; assembly: GCF_003711565.1. Lineage (NCBI taxonomy): Eukaryota > Metazoa > Chordata > Actinopteri > Tetraodontiformes > Tetraodontidae > Takifugu > Takifugu flavidus. Next base: position 23,724 of record NW_026621977.1, on the reverse strand, counting down.
CGTAATAAGGTTGTTTTTTCTGACAGTATGTTGGTGCCAGACTTGGTGAATGTCAAATGTACATGAAGAGCAGCGAGAAACTCCTGAACACTCAGATGGACAAAGCAGAACACCTCCTCCTTGAACAGGCTTTTTTGGTAAAGATATTTCCTCTTTTTGGAAGATAACCAACATTTCAAGCTGCCATTTAGAAAAACTGATGATGCTGATAAGGAGTACTAACCTGAGGATCTCCAGCCGGCAGTTTGGACTCTTCAGACCAACAGAGAGCTTGTTCAGCCCTGAATCCCTCAGGTCATTGTTACTCAGGTCCAGCTCCAGCAGACTAGAGGAGGAGGCGCTGAGGACGGGGGACAGAGCTTCACAACTCCTCTCCGTCAGATTGCAGTGACTCAACCTGAAAAAAGAAAAGAAGAAGAAAGCAGGAAATCCTTCTGGTTCTCTCCTGCACAATCAGGGACACAGGCTTATTTCTTTAGTTGACCTTTATGAGGACGGAAAGTGCAATGATACGGAATGAAATCAGTTCTCGGAGTAACTACTGCAACTGCCTAAAACGCTGCCAGATGTGATGCGTGTTGCTGAACACCTGCAGACACCTGCAGACACCTGCAGAACACCTGTAGACACCTGCAGAACACCTGTAGACACCTGCAGAACACCTGCAGACACCTGCAGACACCTGCAGAACACCTGCAGACACCTGCAGACACCTGCAGACACCTGCAGACACCTGTAGACACCTGCAGACACCTGTAGACACCTGCAGAACACTGCAGACACCTGCAGACACCTGCAGAACACCTGTAGACACCTGCAGAACACCTGCAGACACCTGCAGACACCTGCAGAACACCTGCAGACACCTGCAGACACCTGCAGACACCTGTAGACACCTGCAGAACACCTGCAGACACCTGCAGAACACTGCAGACACCTGCAGACACCTGCAGACACCTGCAGAACACCTGCAGACACCTGCAGACACCTGCAGAACACCTGTAGAACCTGCAGAACACCTGCAGACACCTGCAGACACCTGCAGAACACCTGCAGACACCTGCAGACACCTGCAGACACCTGTAGACACCTGCAGAACACCTGCAGACACCTGCAGACACCTGCAGACACCTGCAGACACCTGCAGACACCTGCAGAACACCTGCAGAACACCTGCAGAACACCTGCAGACACCTGCAGAACACCTGTAGAACACCTGCAGACACCTGCAGAACACCTGCAGACACCTGCAGAACACCTGCAGAACACCTGCAGACACCTGCAGACACCTGCAGAACACCTGCAGACACCTGCAGAACACCTGCAGGACACCTGCAGGACACCCGCAGACACTCGCAGACACCCGCAGACACCCGCAGACACCCGCAGACACCCGCAGACACCTGCAGAACACCTGCAGAACACCTGCAGACACATGCAGAACACCTGCAGAACACCTGCAGAACACTTACAGGGCTTTTCTGCAGGCTGTGACCACTGGCAGCAGCCTCAGAAGAACCCACTCTGAAGCAGAGTATTTCTTCAGGTCAAACATCTCCAGGTCTTGTCCTGAGGACAGTAACATGAAGCCAAGAGCTGACCACTGAGCAGAGGAGAGACTTTCTGTTGTCAATCTTCCAGATCTGAGGTTCTGTTGAACCTCCTGGACCAGTGAACTATCGTTCAGCTCGTTCAGACAGTGGAACAGGTTGATGATTCTCTCTGAGGACAGATTCTCTCCAATCTTCCTCTTGATGTAGCCAATGATTTCCTGATTGGGCTCTGAGCTGCCTTTACCGTTAATTAGACCTCGTAGAAGAGCCTGATTGGTCGGCAGAGAAAGACCCAAAAGGAACCGCAGGAACAGGTCCAGGTGTCCTTTTTCATTTTGCAAGGCCTCGTCCACCGCACACTGGTAAAAAACAGTTTGTTTGATTTTGGTGTTGGGCAGTTTAGAGCGTAAATAACGTAATAAGGTTGTTTTTTTTGACAGTATGTTGGTGCCAGACTTGGTGAATGTCAAATGTGCATGAAGAGCAGCGAGAAACTCCTGAACACTCAGATGGACAAAGCAGAACACCTCCTCCTTGAACAGTCCTCGCTCCCTTCTGAACATCTGCGTGAACACTCCTGAGTAGGCATCAGCCGACCTGACGGTGATGCCACAGTCTCTTAGATCGGACTCGTAGAAGATCACATTGCCTTTCTGCAGTTGTTCAAATGCCAGCTTTGCCAGAATTGGAATCATCTCACAGCTCTCTGGACTCCATTGTGGACCTTTCCCGTCTCCTCTCTTGTTTTTCGGTGAGAACTGAACAACCAGGAAGGAGATGTACATCGCTGTGAGAGTCTTGGGCAGCTCTTCTCGCATCTTCAACACATCCTCAAAAACCTTTGCAGTGACCCAGCAGAAGATTGGGATGTGACACATGATATGGAGGCTTCGAGATGCCTTGATGTGAGAGATGATCCTGCACGCCTGCTCCTCCTCCTTGAACTTCCTCCTAAAGTACTCTTCCTTCTGCTCGTCAGTAAACCCTCGCACCTCTGTCCTCATATCCACAAAATCCGGATGGATCTGATTGGCTGCCGCGGGCCTCGTGGTTATCCAGAGTCGAGCGGAGGGGAGAAGACTTCTGTTAATGAGGTTTGTGAGCAGGACCTCCACCGAGCACGGTGCCTTCACATCTATATCCGCCTCCTGGAATTCATTGGTTCCGGTGTCCATTTCTAGTCGGCTCTCATCCAGCCCATCCAAGATAAACAGAAGTTTGAATTTACAACTGTCAAAATTGGCGTCTCCTGATGACTGCAGAGCTGTAAAGATGCTGTTAAGAGCCTCTATTTGAATGGCCCTGGACTCTTGGATGCACTTATGAGTGAGTTCAGCCAAGGATAGGCGTCTCCCCCTCAACAGGTTCAGGTGGCGAAAGGTGAACGGCAATATGAGATGCACGTCTTGATTGGCCCGTTGTTCTGCCCAGTCCAACACAAACTTGCGGATTAGAAAGGTTTTGCCAACTCCTGCATTTCCGTTGGTCAGAACAGTTCTTATGGGTTTATATTTCCAGCTGGAGGTGTGTAAACAGGTCACTGGGACTAATGGGTTGTTCTGTGTCTGAAGGGTTCCCAACCATGTCAATCTGAGTGACCTCGTGCTGAGCATTGATGTGTATGTCGCCACCGGTGGTGACGTACAGCTGTGTGTAGACGTCGTCCAGCCGTTGCTCGTCTGCCTTCTCATCGCAGCCTTCCTGCACACACATAAACTTGCTCCTCAGGTTTGACTGAAGCTTTGATTGATAAGAGCCGATGGGGACGTGTTCACATGTGGGACCTTAAAGCAAAATATACATGCACATGTGTTAGTCGATATATTCATTAGATATGAATATATTATATATTTATTCCAGAGTGCTTTGAGCTGATGTTTTACAGTTTATCTTCTTCTCAGGTCCAGTTGGGCTTCACATTTCAAAAAGACAAGAACAGCATCACTGGAGTAAAACAATCCCAAAAACTTAAGTAAAGAACTCAGAAGAGCTTTTAAAGCAGGTACGACTGGAATTCTTTCAGACTGACGCTGCAGCAATTTGCTGTTGATGCTGCTGTTGAGATCTGACGCTCAAAGTTTCAGACTGGATCAAGTTTCACTGATTCCAGATCAGGAAAAACAATGAAAGTGGTGGCGGGTCTCAGCAGGTCCGAAGGGTTGATCATGAGTTCTGAACTTGATAGGAGACAAACCTCCATTCCAAGAAAAGACGGCGCAGCTTCTGGAAGGATGGGTTAACCCTAACCCTAAGCATGCCTCCTCAGTCAGACCACTTCCTGTGTGTCTTGGTAACAGTTAACTCTAAATTTATGACATTTCAATGACGTTAGTGGTTATGATGGTCACTCTATCCATGCCTTTATTACACCTCTATCCATGCCTTTATTACACCTCTATCCATGCCTTTATTACACCTCTATCCATGCCTTTATTACACCTCATCCGTGCCTTTATTACACCTCTATCCGTGCCTTTATTACACCTCCATCCGTGCCTTTATTACACCTCTATCCATGCCTTATTACACCTCTATCCATGCCTTTATTACACCTCCATCCGTGCCTTTATTACACCTCTATCCATGCCTTTATTACACCTCTATCCATGCCTTTATTACACCTCTATCCATGCCTTTATTACACCTCCATCCGTGCCTTTATTACACCTCTATCCGTGCCTTTATTACACCTCCATCCGTGCCTTTATTACACCTCTATCCATGCCTTTATTACACCTCTATCCATGCCTTTATTACACCTCCATCCGTGCCTTTATTACACCTCTATCCATGCCTTTATTACACCTCTATCCATGCCTTTATTACACCTCTATCCATGCCTTTATTACACCTCCATCCGTGCCTTTATTACACTTCTATCCATGCCTTTATCACACCTCTATCCATGCCTTTATTACACCTCCATCCATGCCTTTATTACACCTCCATCCATGCCTTTATTACACCTCTATCATGCCTTTTTACACCTCTATCCATGCCTTTATTACACCTCTGTCCATGCCTTTATTACAGCATGGCCCGTCTGTGCTCTCCTGCCCGTTCCCATATTCTCCTACATAAATGCACATATTGCCGGTCTTGGTTTTCTCTGGTCTTGCTGATCCTGGATTCGCTCCATCAGGACCCGGAGGATGAAGGTGGGCCACATCTCTGATGAGGACGTCTGAAGATGCACCTGGACCTGGTATATTACTGTTAATGCTGATGTGCTCTGTGCACGTGGCCTCTGCTGCACGTCTGCCCGTCCCAGGGAGACGGATCCCTCAGCTGTGGATCTCCTCCAGGTTTGTCCAGGTTTTTCCTGACCTGGTTTGAGGGCCTAAGGACGGAGGAGGTCACACCTGTGCTGCCTGTAAAGTCCTCTGATGCAGCAATCTGGTGATTTTGGGCCTCAGGGCGGCTGATCGGCTCCCGGAGGCACCAGAATCTCAGCAGAACCACCTGGAGTGCTGCTCCTAAATCATGAAGCCATCTGCCATCGGACGTTAGACAGCCTCCTTTACTCCACATCTTTAAAAGCCATCTCAAAATGCACCTTGATCCTGTGTCAGGTTCAAACTGTTCATTTAAAAATGCTGTAACTACTTATTGTCACTCCTGACCAGAACCCTGACCTGCTTTAGCTGATGTTCTATCACCTCAGGATAGCAGGAGACAACCTGACCATCCATCCCCCATTTTCTTATATGTTCCTTTCTGTATATCATGCTTTGTTTTATCTTGTGACGCTTATGCTTTATCATATGATGCTTACCCTTACGCGTATTGTAATCTTACATGTTCGTGTGCTAGTATAAAAATGAACCTCCCCAGGGCCCACACTGGTAGCTACACTGCAGACGTGCAGTGGCCCTAGCAGCAAGTAAACCGAAGCTTCCTCTGATGGCAACAGCACAGGATGGAAACTCATCACTTCCTCTCCAACATCCTGCTTTCGTTTTTGCCGTTTTTCTTCCGTGTTCTTTTATAATTATTTTATCTGAGCTGCTTTATAATTGTAATGATTGTTTTTAGTGCTTTATGAATATATCATCATGAAACAACTCTGGAATTCTCTGAAACATTTTAGTGTAAAGATGTTTTACCCGACGTGTTTTGAGCTTTCTGTTCTCCGTTCAGCACTTTATTCTCAGCAACACTGATAACGAACTAGAGAAACAGTTTAACCTTTAACCTCTCCTGTATTAAAGGCTTTAGAACAGAAACTGAAACAAGCGTCACTGACCTGTTGGATCTGAACTGACAGCTGAAAGTTTTTGCAGAATGTCGTTCCGAGGTATCTTCTCTAAAATCTTCTTGGTGACTTCCACGGCTCCTTGATCTTTGTAAGCCTTCACCATCAAATCCACAACGACCGTCCTTTTTTTGTTATCTATTTGGCCCTCTTTAATCGGGTTGAAGCCTCCCATGACTCCAGGATCTTTCAGGTAAAAATTGAATTTATCGAATTCATCCTCAGTTAAATGCTCCAGAACATTCAGCAGGATCTCTTGGGCCATTGTAGCGTCCGTCTTCTCTTTAGAGCAGGGGGGCTCATTACGTCGATCCTGATCTACGTCGGTCGATCGCGGCGTGACATTTAAAAATATCAGCCTATCATTCATCCCGTCACGTGATTGATGTACAGGGCAGCCAGTGAGATGACAACTGAAGTTGACGATCAAGTGACCAATCACGTGCAAACAACAGCGCTGAGTGCAGCAGAACGACGTCAGCCTATCAGCAGTCCCGTGACTTGATTGACATACAGGGCAGCCAATCAGAAGCGCTAAACTATTCAGCCAATTACCTCTGATTTTAAGCCACCGCTAAAGCTGATGGTCATCAAAATGACTGAGGGAGCGGGACCAAGTAAGAAGACAAAAACAGATCACTTTCATATCGGCCAGTGCAAACATCTACTTTCTACATGAAGATGATGAAGTCCAAAAAGCGTTGCACGGTGACTGATGAACATCTGGAGGTGTGGGTGAGGCTGTCAGCAGCTACGGTCCCTGTGCCTCCCTGGCTGGTTCAGTTCAGTGCCCGTCAGCAAAGTAAACTTAGGTAATTACAAAAAAAGGTTAATAGTTAATTATTATGTGTGTTTTGCCATATTGGCTCATTCAGTTAAGCAAAGTACATCAACTGTACATACAAATAATCCTCAATACATTTGAAAATAATTACTGTTTTGCATTTTTGTGGTGGGTAGATCACTTTGACTTGGTCATTTTGTAAGTAGCTCGCATGCTGAAAAAGTGTGAGCACCCTGATTTAGAGCCTCCGTCCCCAAACACCATCGTTCAGGAGATGGTTTAAAGGTTGAATGAGTCATTAACGATGGTCCAAAGTTGGTTGTCAGTAACGGGACAGGAAATCAGACAGAGAGAGGAGCAACGATAGTTGTGGGGGAGCAGATCACAGAAAGCTGTTTTGATCATTTTCTGGATGAACCTACATCAACCTTCTCTCTCAAAGCTGCTTCAGTCACATGGGGCCCAAACGCACCTCCCAAATGTGAGACCCCTTAACTCTGAACTCTTTATTTTGAAATGGCAACTAACTTGAATTGGTTTAGTTGGCTGATGGAACTGCTCCAAAGTGACATTTGACAGGCCAACGACCGGGACTGGGACAGCCCATAATACCCATATTAGTAACGTGGACCAACGAAAGGGGACAAAAGCCAAAGTTTCAGAATCAGCCTAAAGAAACTGTAGTATCTGACCGTTCTATGCAGGCTTTACATCTGTAAGGCCGTAATGTGTTTAACACCTAGCCTAAGCACCATATTAGGACATGCTCCACATGTGTGTCCTGTGTCTTCTTCCTTTATGTAAGAGGAGCGGCTAAAAGATGACACTGGAGCCTGTGGGCCCCTGGTTGTCCTACACGTGAGGATGTGTAGCATGAAACATCTTCAAGCACTCCCTTTTTTGGTAATAACTGAACGCTATACCATTGGGTTGGCCGTATTGTACAGCGTGAGCTCATCAGTAGAGAATGTGTTTACTCGACTGTATAAGAAGGAGGTGACGATGAAGACACCTCGGAGTTCTTCACCATCGGGACCTCGAGACCTCCCTCGGACAATCTGCAGTGTTCGATTGATGCCTGACTGTTCTCTCCAATAAACATCTTTGATAACCAAGTCGGTGTCTGCGAAGTTTCCTTCCTCATCAACACATCTCGGCAACCACCAGGAGAAGATTTACAACAAAATTGGCGTCACGAACAGGATCGGTTGTGGCTGTCGTCTTCTCCATCCGCCTCCTCGGACCAACTTCCGCTCCAAGCTGGCAAGTAAAGCGCGCACTTTCCACACATTGGGGTGATAGTTGGTTCTATTAAGCTTTTGGGGAGTCATTTAGACACACCGTAAAGATAGATAATTAGTGTGGATGTACATTTTTGGTGATGTTGTTGGGGAATACTTCTTCTAAATTGTTCAATTTGACCTTTGTTTTGTGTTTTGTGAAAGACTGAAGTAGTGGCTCTGGAGGAGAGACAGGCCATGAGGTTTATTACACGGCTCATTTCAGCTAAAAAGGACAGCTGATTCTGAATTTATTGTATTCGGTCTGTACACTGTGTTATGTACAGGATTGGCGACAGAGCGCGTGGACACTAGGAAAGTGTCGGGTTACGGCCAGGAAATGATGTTAAAGTGTTAAAAAGCCGCGGGTTCAGGATCATTTGCCCTAAGTCCTGTGTTTCCTTTGAGAGTACACAGGCCGGTCTCTCTCTCTCTTGAGGGATTGGAAAACTGGGGTTATCTCCGGGTCGGGGGTGTCCTCTCTGACGTGGCTGACGAGTGCGTTTGAAGACACTCTTTTACGGTCAGGGGCCCAGTTTTCAGGGTGGGTAAATTTAGTGCGGACAGTCGCGAGAAACAAACTGTGGTTTACGGCAGCGGCGCCGGGGCATGCTTAAATAGGATAAATCTGCATGGACAGATTGTATGTGTGTGTGGCGCCTGTGTGTGCGTGAGTCGATTCTGTGTTCTGTTCGTCTCTCTCTCTCTTTGTTTGAAGTGACTTCTGGGGGATGTTACCATAGTTGTTGTCAAAAATGGGTATTGGGTAATTGATTGAAACTCTAAGAAAGAAAGGAAAAATCTTTTTGTACCTCAGATAGATTGATTGAGATTTTATCTGAAGTCTGATGAGGACCTAAGGGTGGTCCTGGTAGTGAAGAATATCATATAATTCTGTGCTGGGACAAGGAAACTGGGTGTGATCCAGCAGGACCGCAAGGTCCACATATACACACACACACACACACACACTCACATATACATATATGCTGAAGTAGTGGTGAACAAAGAAAAGCTGAGAAATTAGAAGTTTGTTCTTGCGGATTTCTATGTTTATGTAATATCTCTGAAGAACTTTACTTATATTGATTTTGAAAAATTATTCATATTCGTGCTGTTGGTTGATTTGGATCCTTTGGATCTCAGGGTGTGGCTCACAGTCTGCAGCTGTGTGTTGGGCCTGCAACCAGTGGCTAGCTTGGAGCTGGCAAGAACGGATGTTCACTCTCCGACTATCGGAAGTGAACAGGAAGTGGTTCTCGACTTCAAGGGGTGGAGCTAGTTGGCTCCCCCTAAGGGTGGTGCGGAGGAGAGTCCCTCCCCACTCAACCCTCTCTCACTTTCTGAAGTGACAGCTTTCATCAGGAGAAGAAAATGGAGCACACATTTTCTCTCTCCTTTATTGATCAGCGTTTGATTGTTTAATGTGTGTTGGAATTTAAGAAGAGATATGCTGGGGCACAAATGCAACAGGTTTATCTACTTGGCTGATTATGGTTTATGAATGATTGTTAAATGATTGTTTACTGTTGATGATTGTTTATCATAATAACATTAAAAATAACAATAATTTGATAAAAACAATGATAATAACACATTAATTAGAAGTTTGTTGACAATTTATGAGAGTGTTCAAGAATTGTGCACTTTTTATTTTGTTGTTGTTTGAAGGAGTTGACAGTTCATGAATTATTGAATTTTTTCTGTTTCCTTTTTACACTTTTGATGCACCTGAACTTGACTCCAGTAGGGACAGACGAGAGGAGGAATTGATCTGCCGGTGGCGACATAACGGTCTTGCACTAAGGCCAGTGAAATTTTATATATATACACACCATAATTGTTTGGACAAACATCTACAGCGATTGTTTTGCAGATCATTTGGACAGGTTTAGAGTCAGATCAGATTTGTTTGAAAGTTATAAGGAATTTATAAATTTCTTCAACCTTTTAATTTTATTTACACACTCTTCTTTATTAATTCTTTACTATAATTCTGCTTTGCTGTTTCCTTTCATGTTTTTATATTTCTAGATTCCTATATTAATTGAATTTATTTCTTTTTGTATTCATCAGTTAAACAATTAATAGTTTTGCATTTAAATTAAACATTAAAGTGAAATAAACACAGCATTTACATATTAAGGTTTGAAATTGATATACCGTACTTTCCTAAGACAACTGCTACAGCAAAATGTCAAAAGTGGAGAGTAAAGCGGTTAAACGCATGACCCCAATTGAGGTGGTGCAGAAAAACAATCCCCTTATTAAAGGCCTACCAGAGGCCTCAAAGAAATGGAACAAGCGTTGGCCTGATATTGAACAACCTTGGCCGGTTGAAGGTACCCTCAACCCTGATGTGATTCAAACAATCTGTACACTTATAAAGCAAATGAGAAAAAAGGAAAAAGGGGGAAGTCTCGTGCAGAAAAAAGACGGACTGAACTCGCAATGTTGCAACTTTTTGAACAGGAGGGACAGAAGTTGAGATTGGCTGCAAAAAAGAAAAACAGAACAGCTAAAGAAATTATTGAAAGAACCGCAAAACAAACAGCGGCGCTTGTGGAAAAGATTAACACTCCTTTCTCTCATACGGCTCCTGTAACAACCCCTCCACCGTATGAGACAGAAACTGAATACACTGACATCTATCCACAACTTCCTGTACTCAGCCAGAAAGGCAAGTACAACATTAAAGATGATCACAACCAAACTGTTGAAAAGGGAAAGGCAAAAACAGTCATACACATTTATCCGACAACTCCAAAATCTAAATCAAGAAAAAAACGAGATGATGTTTACAACACACTGCTTCTGGAGGATGATGATGAGAGCGGTACGGATGAAGCCATAGGTGGCTATGATCCCGCCATTAACGTGTGTTGGCTAAAGCTGAAAAGAGGGGTAATGAATCTAAAAAGAAAGCTAAGTCTGATCAAGATCTGACCGATGACAGCTCAGGGTCAGACACTGATGAAGACTCGGACGGCAATTGTTCTTCCTCTGAGGAAAGACAACGTGCTTTGAGAAATCTTGAGAGGGGTATCGAACAGTGTCGTTTAGACATTAGCTTGACGGGAACTCCAGAAGCTCATAAGATGCTAGAAAGACAATTGGAAGATATGGAAAAACGGCGTAAGTCGTTAAAGAAGGGGAGGCTTTCAAGGCTGATCACTTCTGACTACGCCTTGCGTTCAAAGAAAGACAGCTCTGCTAACAAAATGTTCCCTGTTGTTGTTCGTGGTCAAAGTCTTGAGTATAAACCTTGGCAGAACTCCGATATGTCAGATATATAGAGAAGCTACCTATCCTTCAGGAAGGGGCACACCCCTGGATTTCAAAACTGGAGGAACTTTTGATTGGAACACAACCTGCTGTTGGAGACATTAAAAGGCTCCTAGCTAATCTCATTGGTGTGTCTGCCATGGAAGACCTTTTGCAGAAGGCTGGCATGCCTCGGTTCATGGCAACTGCAGTAAATGATGCTGAACTGTTTTCTGCTCACAGAGGTCAGTTTTGGGGGGCGCTGAAAGACGCGTTTCCAACTAACATACATCCTGATAATATCCTCATTGAACCATTGGGTGAACAAGAAAATCCGAGAGCCTACGTTTCAAGAGCTCTACAAACTTGGCGTAATGTCACAGGCAATGATCCCGACGCTAATCAAATGGAGCAGTCTATCATTCGAGCTAAAATTCAGAAGGGATTGCCATTGCCGGTGCGTAGTAAAATAGCAGAGGTGGTTGGTCTTGGGAACATGATTAAGAGTGTTTACATTGATCACATTGCTCACCAGGTTGAACTATATCGTAGAAAAGAGCAAGAGTTGAAAAACCAAGATCATGAAACTCTCAGAAAACTTACTCAACTGCAGCTGGTGGATAACAAACGCAAAGAGAAAAGCAAGCAGTAGTGATGGAAAGCCAACCTGATCAGACATCACAAATGCAATCAAACCAGACATCATGCCAATCGTATCAATTTCCATCTGTGACACCTGTTCCGCCAGTACCTCCGCCAGTTTTCAAGCAATCTCAGTTTAGAGGTGGACAAAGCAGAGGTAATGTCGGGCGATTTCAAAGAGAAAGGTTCGGTCTTGACCCTATGAAAGACCAGGTGTATTGTTTCCAGTGTGGGCGACCAGGACACATGGTGCGCAATTGTAGAGGATTCAATAGAGGCGCTCCCCAGAGAGGAGTGCGAGGAAACTTCAGGGGACAGTTACGTCAGTCCCGCGGACCGGTGTGAACCCAGCAGGGGGCCGTGTCTGGGTTCTAGGGATGCCCAGAGAACCCGAGTGGGAGGTGTCAGCTGGTAGTGTCAGGGCCGGAACAAGATCCAACGATATGGTGGGAAGTAAATGGGCGATCACTTGAAGTGATGGCTGATTGCGGAGCTTCTTTCACCTGTATCCGGCCTGAAGACGCTATACATCTCCCCATGTCTGGTCAATTAGTTCGGACAATCGGGTTTGAGGGTATGAGACAGCTGATTCCTCTCACAAAACCAGTCGAGCTCCGTTACAAAAATCAAAAGATCGTAATTCCCATACTAGTGTCAGAACATACACCTATCGCACTTTTGGGAAGAGACGCATTGTGCAAGTTGAATTGGACTATACGATGTACACCAGACGGTTGCCAAATTGACATGCCGAACGATGTTCGACAATTGTTTGCGACAACAGATGCTAATGTTCCAGTGGTGTTTTGGGTTGGAAGCCTTAGCTCCAGCCTCTGGCAACCAATTGAAACGTGGAAAAACTTTATTGAGACAAACATGCCTGAGTCGAGACCTCCTGAGTGTCCTCTGCATTGTACACTGAAATATTTCAAAAATGCTACTCATGTAGATCCTGAGAGATGGCAAGCTGCTCAACCACAGGTTTTGCTTAGTGCCTCCTGTATCATTTTGGGGCCACAGGGTGCCGCAATGAGAATTGACGAGAGTGAATATTTGGCCAGAGAATTTGAAGTTCCCAATAGCGTCCCACACATAACGTTGAGAGTGACGGACGGATACCACCAAAAGACCTCGGACCAATGATGGCGGAGGCTGAAAAAGCGGTCTTTTTTCCGTTAGAAGAACATCAAAACATCTATAGGAGTAACGACCGACGGTTTCTCAAAATTGTAACTACAGCCCAAGGACAGGGACAGCCACAGACTGTACGAATGACTCATGAAACGATTTGTAGCGCTAAGGCTGACTCAGATCATTTGAAAGAAAGCATGCTGAACCAAGTTCCTGAATCTCTGTGGTCACAACACAGCACTGATATTGGACTGGTTAAATCAGCACAACCGGTGAAGGCTGACCTTCGCCCAGGACTGTACCACCCTGGAAAAATCAGTACCCTCTGAAAGAGGAGGCGGTTCGGGGTATTGCACCCCAAATCGAGGGTTTGGTACGAGCAGGAGTGTTGAGAATTGTACAGAACCCACAGAGCAACACACCGTTGCTTCCAGTGAAGAAGCCTGATAACACATATCGTCTGGCGCATGATTTGAGAGCCGTGAACGAGATTGTTGTTGATTTTCCGGCAGAGGTGCCCGATCCACATACATTACTTGCTCAAATTCCACCAGAAGCTTCTTATTTTACAGTCATTGACTTGTGCGGAGCCTTTTTCAGTGTTCCGCTTAGCATTGAGAGCCAGGGATTGTTTGGTTTTACATACAATGGTCAATTTTATGAGTATTTGAGACTTCCACAAGGGTTCAAACACAGTCCTCACATTTTTAACAAAATACTGAAAGAGGATTTGGAAGGAATTAATCATCTATTAAGCAGCACTGTAATTCAATATGTGGATGACATCATCATTTGTTCTCCGGACAGGGAGACATGTCACAAAGACTCAATCACATTCTTACGACTGCTGGCGGAAAAGGGACATAAGCTTCTCAAAAGAAATTACAATACTGTCAGGAAAAAGTGGTCTATCTTGGCCAATTGATTGTAAAGGGACAGAGATGTATTTCTGACAGTCATGTGGAGGCAATTCGCAAAGCTCCAAAACCCCGGACAGTTAGAGAGATGATGACATTTCTTGGTATTGCCGGCTACTCCTCAGCATGGATAGAGGACTATGCCAGTCTAACAGGTCCGCTGAGAGCCATGATCAAAGATACTGGAAATGCTCAATTACACAGTAATCTTACTTGGACAACAGACGGTTTGTTGGCTTTTGAAACAACCAAACAGCGCCTTCAAGAGGCTCCAGCTCTGTCACTTCCTGACTATTCTAAAAATTTCTTGCTATATGTGTCAACCTCTACGGGAGGCAAATATGCGTGTGCGGTGCTTTGCCAGCCAACGGGAACAGGGACAAGCCCTCAGCCGGTTGCATACTATTCAACCGCCTACTCAGATGTTGAGATGGGACTTCCACTGTGCTATCGGGCACTGGTGGGGACTTATCTGATGTATGAAAAGGCATCATCTGTCACGATGGGCTACCCTGTGACCATTCTTTGTCATCACAGCTTGCGCAACCTTCTGAATTATGGTAAATATACATTGACAATGCCCAGACTCAGAGACTATCATAGATTGTTGGAGCAGGAAGATGTCACCTTGATTAGGTGCGCAACAGCCAATCCTGCTGAAAACCTGCCAACCCCTGAGGATGGAGAACCACATGACTGTGTTTCGGAGGCAGAAAAATATTCAAAACTCAGATCTGACTTGCAGGCTTTGCCATTGCAAAACCCAGAGGTTGAATATTGGACAGATGGTTCTTGTTATCGACTTGGCGAAGATCTGAGTGCCGGTTATGCGATTGTGGAACCTCAAGGTCCTGATTTTGTTGTTGTAAAGGCTGAAACAATACCTCAACCAGCTTCTGCACAGCTTGCAGAACTTGTGGGCTTAACGGAGGCTTGTCTTTTAGCAGAAGGAAAGAAAGTGACAATCTACACTGATTCTGCGTATGCACACAATGTTTGTCATTTGTTTGGGGCAGTGTGGAAGAGTAGAGGTTTTAAAAAGACGGATGGTTCTCCCATTCAACACCATGCTCAGATCATGAAGCTTCTACAAGCCATGATGAAACCAAAGGCAATAGCCATTGCCAAATGTGCGGCACACAAAACTGATCAATCCAGAATCACTCGAGGAAATAAAGCTGCCGATGATGCAGCAAAAGCAGTGACTGGAGCAAACAGGCCTGGCAAGGTTCTTTTGGTCACTCATGAAATAGATTTGGAAGACAACGTTACATTACAGGACGTTGTTGCCATGCAAAACGATGCTTCCCCCTTGGACAAACAACTTTGGCAAGATCGGGGTGCCATCCCGGATTTTCTGGCCTCTGGAGAAATCATGAGGGCCTGATTGTGGCACCCCAGACCTTTTGGGTCTGATGATCCAAGAGGCACATGGTTTGGCCCATGTTGCAAGGGGGGAGGTGAAAAGAAAGATCACCAAAGAATATGGCTTTTGGGCTCCTTATTTGCTGGAGCAAATTGATTATGTCATTGGCAGATGTGCTATCTGCCTGAAAAACAATGTTCGCCGTGGGGTGACAGTTCCCCCTGGCTATGTTCCAACACCTGCAGGTCCCATGCGTGAACTAGTCATTGATTATGTTGACATGATTAGACCAGGAAGGTAAAAGATACATGTTGGTGGTTGTGGACAGATTTTCTCGGTGGACTGAAGCATGTCCAACAAAGCGAAAAGACGCCCAATCGGTTGCTAAGTTCTTGTGTCGTGAAGTCATCAGTAGGTGGGGACTTCCAGATAGAATATCTTCAGACAATGGTAGAGAATTTGTGGACAAGACTGTAAAGTTGATCCTCCAAAAATTGGGGATTAAACAGCGGCTTGGAGCTGTTTACCACCCCCAAAGTCAAGGCATTTGTGAAAAAATGAACGGCGTTCTGAAAAATCGCATTGCCAAAATCTGTCAACATACAGGCTTGAACTGGGTGGCAGCTCTCCCACTCGCCCTGATGGCCTGTCGTTCCAGTGAACTCCGTGATCTGCATTTGACACCACATGAACTAGTGACAGGCAGACGAATGCCAACTCCTTGTTGGCGCACAAGTGGCAAAGGGCCAAGTTTGGCACCTCTTGAGGATGGAATGCGTGCCTATGTTAAGCATTTGGCTATTCTTCATAAAAGAATATCCACATATGTTTCTGACAGGCAGCAGCGGGAAGAGGCACAACAGAGGCTCGACGAGCAGAGGGGCACCACAGTGCAGCCTGGAGATAAGGTATTTGTTAAGGTGTTCCGGAGAAAGTGGTTTGACGAGCGTCGTCAAGGCCCGTACGAAGTTGTGCGTTGTTCCGGAACTGCGGTCCAGGTCAAAGGATCACCTACATGGTACCATTTGTCACATTGTGTCAAGGCTCAGAGTGAAGTGACACCACGTGCTCAGCCCCATCCTCTAGAGAATTCTGTAGAGTATGAAGCAGGGGGGCAAGAGAACCCTGAGGGTCCTCACCAAGTGGAAGATGTGGTGGCTGCTGTTGAGCCTCCTTCAGTTGGTGTTGGAAACGACACCCCAGAACCACAACAGGGACAGAATTTCAACGTCATTGATTTTCAACACCTCCCAGACAGGAAGTCATCAGAACTTCCTTCAAGAACTTCTCCGAAAGTCTCAGTGGGGCAAGACCAAGGCAGAACTAGACCCACAACCAGAAGTGCAACCAGAAAGGCGCAGGGCAGGTCGGCAAGGACGTGCGATCAACCAATACATTACAGAACACGAAGTAAGAGTAGTTTACGGGATTGCGGCTCTACTTCCCTGTGACTGTTCGTATCGTGAACTTATCCCTCATGAGACCTTTATGATGTGGATTGCGCCCGATGGGACAAGGATAGAATTTGCCAACCATACTAAAGATGCTAAATATGCTCGGGTTAACGGTCGCGGGGCGATAAAAAAGGACGGGGACTGCAGTATGTTTATCCGTAGACCACAACCAGAAGATCAAGGTGTGTATGAGTGTATGCAGTTTGGACCTCGGCGAGCGCCCAAGGTGCATGTGGACATAACACGCACTTTGGAACACAGGTCCACTAAGATAAATTTGGTATTACTTGACAATGTCACGGGCAAACAGATGCCTAGTCCATGGGATGAGCCCAAACAACCTGTTACTACTATTGTAACAACTCCATCTACTACCACTGCGATTGCGTCATCTCCTGTTAACACGACTCTACATCCTACTCAATATGTACAGGTGACTTCTGTAGCTCCATCACCTCCCAAGGTAATGGCGGCGGACCCTTTTAGTGCTGGAAATGTAAGTGAAGTGAAGCAGATTGACTCCCCCAATACAACTCAACCCTATGAATCACATAATGCTAGCTCAGGATCACAAGCTGATTGCTTTGTTGGTCCAGTCCGTCCTAAGCTAAGACGTGATGCTAAATGGAAAGCGTTTGGATTTGATTCATCCGCTATGGATATTGCAGATCCGTGGGCAAGCAGAAACTTGTGGTTTCAACAACTGACTCATTCAGTTAGATCCATTAAGTCAGCGAAAGGTCCTTGTATTTTGAAAGTGCCTTCGCCGAGTACTTGGCCTTCCATCTTAGAAACTAGAGCGGAACCGCTACCATCAGCTTGTCAATTCGCCTTGTTGTCGTGGTTGTCTTACCACCAGAAGGCTTCAACCGATGTGCTAATGGCTTTGTCTATTAATTTGTTTAAACCAAGCAGTTATTGTAGTCATTATGGAGACTTGCCCTATATCAATTTGTTAGATCAATATGAAAATCCGATGACGGCAATACCAGACCCTCTTGAGGTCAAAACAAAGACAAAAACCATTACATGTTTTTGTGCAAATGACACGTACAAGGGGGAAGGTGTGTTCCTTGGAGTGTCTAACTGCATGGAGTATCGTATGAAAGTATCCAACCCTGATCTTTCTAACCGTATCAAGTTGTATCCCGCTATTTTTCCTGGACCAAAAGGTGAAACCAGTCAGACGGTGTGGGCTATACACCATCGTATACCCGCTGATGTGACTATTGGGACGTTCAGAGACATTTGGTGGGTGTGCGGCAACAAAGCTTATTTGTTTTTGCCTTATGCATGGACTGGATGCTGCTACATGGCGACATTGAAACTCCCGTACGAGGTTTTTACACTCAGTACGACCCCGCCTTCAGATGACACTACTTCTACCAGTAATCTTACGTCTGCTTCAAACGCCAGGAAGAGAAGAGAACTTGCACAATTTCATAATCTTGAATCTTATCATTGGAGAATTAGCTTAGGAGAAAAATGGGGTATCGGTTTGTTGCCTTGGTATGGCGTTGTATTTCTTGCCGAACATATTGACAATATTACTTACACTCTGCAGGGTTTTGCTAACGAAACCATAAAAGGCTTTGAACATCTTTCCAACACTCAGAGGAGTCACAGACTTACGTTGTTGAAACATGACATGGCGCTAGATTATATCTTGGCCAGAGAAGGAGGTTTGTGTGTGTCTTTGAATTTGACAGGTGATGCGTGTTACACTTTGATTCCAGACAATGGTGATAATATAACAAGTGTGATTGACGCTTTGAAGAAGATAAGAGATGCGTTCGGACCTTCTGAAAGCGCAGGAACGTCAGCGACGGCTTGGCTTCAGGACAAATTTGGTCCAATGGGAGCTATGTTGATACAGGTTCTCAGTGCTGTCGTAGTGTCACTAAGTGTGATGTTTTGTTTTTGTACTTTGTCATTAACTTGTGCCAAGGCGATGATATTGCGTTGGATTGGTGTAGTGATGCCTAGCGACCAGGTTCAGATGCCACTCTTAAGTGTCAAAGCTTTGGCTGATTCAGATGAGGAGGACATTTCTGATGAGATGGTTGATAAATATCCAGTATAATCAATAATTCAGTATCTAGTGTGACCTTCGAGTCATATCCTTATGTTACTCTTTGCATTTAATGGTGTTTATGTTTTCCTTTCCTCCGTTGTAGTTCCGGTGACATAGGGGGGAAATGGTTACATAATTTATTTAATCGTGATAATCATGTTTTGATATGTTTGTATTGTATTCTCTCTAATGAAACCAATGTTTTTTTGCAAAGATACTGGCACCTCTGTTTTCTGTTTCCAGGACAGTAGTTGGGGAGCTACGTTGGGGTGACAACTATGTTGGAATGGACTCAGAAATTCAAAATGAACTGTGAAAGATGCTGGAGGACCCTGAATGAAGATGGGGAACAACTGAAGATCCTTCAGGGGACTGTGAACTACAGATTCGAAAATTAATGTTGATGTGTTTAATGCATATATCTGAAGTTTGTATTAATAAATTCACTAGGGAAATTTCATCAGTAGGCAGATGCTATGAGAACTCAGGTTTTTTCCTTGTTTTGGTAAAGGGAAAGGGGTCCTTAGGCAGGGAAAGGTCCAAGGTAAGGTCCGATGGGACGACCAGCCTGATCGTGGACATTTTTTGATTTTTTTCTGAGTATCTGTATGTGTTTGCCCAACTCTTCCCTAATATAACTTTTTTGCAAATTGGATTGGAGTACCACAGGTGGTCGCCGTCGACAGAGGGACCGTGAGAGAATTTTCCCGTCTAAAGTGTTTTGATGGTTGTAGACTAAAAGACGTCTGTCGGATGGGTTTTTCACTCTCACACTCCACTAAATTTCATATATTGTTCACGTCTAATTAATCAATCTTTTTCAATTTATACCATTTTATTAGTCACCGTCACTTTTATTAAAACTTGGTTATTCTATATTTTTCGAGACTATGTAGTCTCGAAGGGGGGAAATATGTAGTATCTGACCGTTCTATGCAGGCTTTACATCTGTAAGGCCGTAATGTGTTTAACACCTAGCCTAAGCACCATATTAGGACATGCTCCACATGTGTGTCCTGTGTCTTCTTCCTTATGTAAGAGGAGCGGCTAAATGATGACACTGGAGCCTGTGGGCCCCTGGTTGTCCTACACATGAGGATGTGTAGCATGAAACATCTTCAAGCACTCCCTTTTTTGGTAATAACTGAACGCTATACCATTGGGTTGGCCGTATTGTACAGCGTGAGCTCATCAGTAGAGAATGTGTTTACTCGACTGTATAAGAAGGAGGTGACGATGAAGACACCTCGGAGTTCTTCACCATCGGGACCTCGAGACCTCCCTCGGACAATCTGCAGTGTTCGATTGATGCCTGACTGTTCTCTCCAATAAACATCTTTGATAACCAAGTCGGTGTCTGCGAAGTTTCCTTCCTCATCAACACATCTCGGCAACCACCAGGAGAAGATTTACAACAAAATATATGACAGAAGACATCAAAGACTTTAGGAACAAAGGCAGCGCATGTGCCATCGAGCTGCATCTTTCCAGGGTCGTGATTAGTAGCAGGTTATGATACAGTAGCACAGATCATCAAAGAACACGAGCACGTTGTCTAGAATCAAAGAAAAGAACAAAGCTGCATGAAACAGTTGTGATCAGGGCGACTCAAGTAGTTCTGAGGGATCTGGAGACAAGGCGGCATTGTTGATGACAAACAGGAACAAACAAAAACATCAATCTGATATTGATATTAGAATGGACAGCACACACACACACACACACAAACACACACACCACTCATACAGCACACACACTAACACACGCACACACACACACACACACACAAACACACACCACTCATACAGCACACGCACACACACACACACACACACACACACACACCACTCATACACTCACACACACACTCACACACACACAACACAACCACACAACACAACACACAAACAACAAACACTCAGAAACCCACACACACAAGACACACACACAACACAAAACACAAAAACACACACACACCCACAGCAGAAAACAAAAACACAAACACACAAAACACAACACACACACACACAAAAAACAACAAAAACAAAAAAACCAAAAAACAAACACACAACAACAAAAACAAACAACCACTACAGCAACAACAACCACACAAAACACAAAAAACACAACCACAAAACACACAACAAAAAAAAAAACACACACACAAAAAACAAAAGCAGAAAGCACCAAAACAACAAAACAACAAAACACAACACACAAAAAAACAACAAAACAAAAAAAAACAAAAAAAAAACCAACCAACACAGACAAACAAAAAACAAAACAAAAACAAAAAAAAACAAAACACACACACAACACTAACACCACACACAAAACACACACCACACACACCACTCATACAGACACACACACAAACACAAACAAAAACACAAACACACAAAAACACACACACCACACAAACACCACACACCACTCACACAACAACACACACCACACACTCACTCACAAACAACACACACACACAAGCACAACAACCACTCATAACTCAACACAAAAACAACACAACACACAAAACACACAAAAACACACCACCATACAGCACACACACACACACAACACCACAAACACACACACACACAAACACAACACACACACACTCACACACACACACACCACTCACCACACACACAAACCACACTCACACACACACACACTCACACACACTCACACACACAAACAACACCACACACACACACACACACACACTCTCACACACAAACACACACACACACACACTCAGCAGCAGTAAAATTCCACCACCATGACCCAAACACACTCCGCTCTGCCGTCGACAGTTTGAACAGCTTCATTTCGCCGTCGGCGCCACCCTGAATGAAACGGTTCCGTTCTAGAGCGACGACACCAAGACGGTTACCTGAGGCAGGTGTAGCGGATCCATGCTGTCGGGTCACCTGATCTTCAGCCCGATCAAGGCTGTGGAGGACACAGTGGTGACACTGGTCACATCACCAGGTGTCTCACACAGGAACTCTTCAAAGCCATCACAGATGTTCACGCTCCGCTCTAGACGGGACGGCGTGCCCTCACCGTGGGGGCGGAGCGGCACAGCGTTGAGACGGGTGGAGGCTGCAGACCGCGGACGCCCTCGCCGTGGGGGCGGAGCGGCACAGCGTTGAGACGGGTGGAGGCCGCAGGCCGCGGACGCCTTCACCATGGGAGCGGAGCGGCACAGCGTTGAGACGGGTGGAGGCCGCAGGCCGCGGACGCCCTCACCATGGGGGCGGAGCGGCACAGCGTTGAGACGGGCGGAGGCCGCAGGCCGCGGACGCCCTCACCATGGGGGCGGAGCGGCACAGCGTTGAGACGGGCGGAGGCCGCAGACCGCGGACGCCCTCACCGTGGGGGCGGAGCGGCACAGCGTTGAGACGGGCGGAGGCCGCAGGCCGCGGACGCCTTCACCATGGGAGCGGAGCGGCACAGCGTTGAGACGGGTGGAGGCCGCAGGCCGCGGACGCCCTCACCATGGGGGCGGAGCGGCACAGCGTTGAGACGGCGGAGGCCGCAGGCCGCGGACGCCCTCACCATGGGGGCGGAGCGGCACAGCGTTGAGACGGGCGGAGGCCGCAGACCGCGGACGCCCTCACCGTGGGGGCGGAGCGGCACAGCGTTGAGACGGGCGGAGGCCGCAGGCCGCGGACGCCTTCACCATGGGAGCGGAGCGGCACAGCGTTGAGACGGGTGGAGGCCGCAGACCGCGGACGCCCTCGCCGTGGGGCCGGAGCGGCACAGCGTTGACGACCTGATTTTTCTATTGATTCTCCTAATAGGAGCAGCCGTTGATCAATAGTCTGAATATCAATGGCCTGTTTCAGCCTGTGAAGCTGTTAATGATGCTGTGAGAGGAAGGAAGGCCTCACTGATGCATTTAGTTCTAACTATATATTCAGCCGTATATGTAGAATACTTCATCTTTACTGCACCAGAGCTACGATGGCTGAACATCTCAGACGTGCTCCACAATCCCACTGTGATCCAGTTTATTTCTGATTCCTGCTTCATTGGAATTGTGGTCAAAAATCCCGGACTGCTTTTGTGTCGTCTTTAGTCACGAGTCCGGTGCTGTTCTAGACCTTCACCCCCCCCAGCATGGCCGTGATCAGCACTACAGTTAAAAACATAATTATTGGAATATCAGAAATGTCCTCTTGACAACATGCAGATGCTGTTTCCTCTTGTATTGTGATTCACCATGAGATTATTTTTAAGTCGAGGGCGACTCTGAAGATGCTTGTTTTTTAGAATACAGATTTATACTGATGATCACAGTTGTGTTATACGGTGCCTACAACATTTGCTCCACTAGATGGCAGCCTTTCCAGAGCTCTATGATTATTTAGCTGGCTGTGGAATAACATTCTAAACACCCCATAGTTCACGCTTGGACAATTCAAGACCCTTAAAAATGTATCTGAGTGAGAATTGACATTGCTTTTCTGATGTTGGATGTTAATTTTGTCTCTTCTCCGTTCTAAGCTCTCTGTCTCCTCTTGGGATCTATGTTACTGTTTACATCTGTGAGTTCTCGTGGTGATCATGAAGGATGAGGCCAACTTGGCTGAGTCGGTTTGGAAAAAGAGGTTTAATCTCACCAGGAAAATTAAAAATAAAGGACAAAGGTGTAGAAAAACAGCCAGTTTTCCTAGGATCACGTTGCTCTCTCCTGACAACCTGTGGAATCAGCAATAGGAAAGATGAGGTTGGTTGGACAGACGGAACCTTCATGATGAACATCCAGCAGGTCTAGAACTCATATTCAGGCCGTGAGCTCAACCCTCGTGTTTCTTCAGACGGAAGCTTCTCCTGCGTTCGAACACAAATGCACCGAGGAACCGGGCACGAACCAAGACCATAAACCAAAGCCGAAGCCAGGGAACAGCGGTTCAGTGAATGTGGTTTTGAAGGTATAGAGGTGGACCAGGGTGTCGGTGGTGATTCTGTAGAAGGTCACAGTGCCAGCGGGGT
>NW_026621976.1:0-27701 GCF_003711565.1 Takifugu flavidus | reverse complement strand
CCTGGAGGCCTTGATGTGTGAGATGATTCTCTTGGACAGATCTTCATCACTGAACCTCCTCCTGAAGTACTCCTCCTTCTGGGAGTCAGTGAAGCCTCGTACTTCTGTGATCCTGTCAACACACGAGGGAGGAATCTGATGGGCTGCTGCAGGTCTGGAGGTGATCCAGATGAGAGCTGAGGGAAGCAGGTTCCCCTGGATGAGGTTCACCAGGAGCACCTCAACTGACGATACTTGTGTGACATCAGAGATGACCTGATGCTTGTTGAAACCCAGTGAAAATCTGCTTTCATCCAGGCCATCAAAGATGAACAGAAGTTTCCAGACAGTCAGATCTTCTGCTCTGATCTTCTGTAATGTTGGATGGAAAACATGAAGCAGTGAGAGAAGACTGTGCTGCTCATCTCTGATCAAGTTCAGCTCCCTGCATGAGAGCGGAAGCACCAGACTGATGTCTTGGTTCTCCAAACCTTCTGCCCAGTCCAGACTGAACTTCTGCACTGAGAAGGTTTTTCCAACGCCGGCGACACCGTTGGTCAGAACCACTCTGATGTGTCTCTGTTGCTCAGATAAGACTTTGAAGATTTCCTGGCACTTGATTGGAGTGTCCTGGATGTTCTTCTTGGAGGTTCTCTCAAGCTGTCTCACCTCATGTTGTGTGTCCACCTCCTCACTTTGTCCCTCAGTGATGTAGAGCTCAGTGTAGATCTTGTTCAGCAGGGTTCCACTTCCTGCTTCATGAGTTCCTTCAGTCACATGTTCACATCTTCTCTTCAGACTCATCTTATGACCTTCTATCACCTCCTGCAGTTCACCACCCTCTGAAACAAACAATCTTTTAAATCCTTTTACAATTGTCATCTACACCAGTAACACAGATGTCCTCAACTGGAAAATATTCTGTCATGTTTGAATGATAGAAGCAACAGTCGGGTCATGACCCATCTTACTGTCAATTTGAAATGTTATGTCTTCTTATGTACACCTATTCTTTTATTTCATTGGGTTTCAATGTAATTTATTCTATAACAACCATTTCCATGTCTTCCAAGAGTTTGCTTGGACTAAACAGCTGGTAAAAGCTGGATGATATTTAGAAAAACACATCAAACCTTCTCCAAACACATCATACTCAGCAGACCCATTGTCCTGTAAAGGTCACCTGCCTTCAACTCTTTAACACTTTCCAGAACTAAATGACTAAATGTTGCTAAATACTGTCTAAGCATTTAGGAAGGTCTTCAGAGGGTTTGGTTCCAGTGGAACCAAACAAGTGCTCTCTGGATCTTCTCTTGCACATTGTAAATACACAAGTTGTTCCTTTATTCCGACCCAAAAGTATCTTATTAATACAAATGTACGAGCTTACGTGAGACGCTGTTGTTCAGGTCGGCGGTCTGCAGTTCAGTTCTCCGTTTGTTTTCACCCTTGGGACAGGAGGAATCTCCAATGGAAGCAGACTGTTTCTGATACTGTCAAAAATGGGAATAGTGGTTATACATGTCTACTGGGCGTTAGCAACGCCTCAGAAAGGCTGCGTTCACTTCTACTTTCAGTTTGCTCTGACAGTTGAAGATTGAATGAACACTGAGCAAAAAATATAAAGTTATTTACGTTCTAACAAGCTCGTTTAGTTGGAGAAAAGTGTATTTGATTTAAGTGTTTAGTGGCTTTTCTTCATTGTGAATTTATGTTAAAAATAAAAGTGCCAAATCAGGAATATAAACTCATAGAATAGAACAAAAGTTCTCCATTTATGCTCCAAATACAGTAGTCTGGTCTCTGAAACTGATCATTAAATAGCACAGAGGTCACGCGTATTCAAAAGCTTATTTCAACCATTAAGAAATGACTGATATTGTTGTCTATGGGTTTATTAGAACCAGGAGCCTTATAAATAGACTTTTTAATGAATCTTCATGACATGTGGTGGAACAGTGTGGCAGAACAAGCTCCACAGACCTGCCATGTCTTACCCATCCGTATCTAAATGGAGAGCTGGAGCACTCTGCAATGATGGATATTGTTGGGAAACTTTAAAATATATGCCTAGGAATTTTTGTGAGATGATGTTAACCCATGTAGGAGAAATGACCAGTTAAAAACAGAAGCAATTTTCAGTTTTAAAAGATTTACCACACTAAAATTAACATGGGAGTTAATGGGAGCGAACGCCTGACATGTTGGTGCACCGTTCATTAATTTCATTTTTCACGATAGTGGAGGCTAATACCTACAAAATGATGTTTTGTATGGTTGTGAAATGTTCTAAGGCAGAGTTGCGGTTCAGAAAACCTTACTTTGGTGAGCCTTGAGGTCCAATACCGAAGTTTAAAGGGTGCCACACAAACACATCATCACACTTTAGTTTTCTTACATTTTGTCTGAACTTCTGAAGTTTATTATTATACTTTTGGACTTTTCTAATCAACAATATTCACATTAAGTCTGTAACTATATGACTGTCTGAGGTTTAAGTGTTAAACATCTCCAATAATAAACTCACAACCTGCTGCTGTTAATGTGACTAACAGCTGCCACACAAACACATCATCACGCTTTAGTTTTCTTACATTTCCTCTGAACTTCTGAAGTCTAATCCTCCATGTTTGGACTGGTCACTCTTCATGGACACACAGCTGGGCG
Source organism: Takifugu flavidus (assembly GCF_003711565.1). Lineage (NCBI taxonomy): Eukaryota > Metazoa > Chordata > Actinopteri > Tetraodontiformes > Tetraodontidae > Takifugu > Takifugu flavidus. Next base: position 25,055 of record NW_026621976.1, on the reverse strand, counting down.
CTGTGGACTCTGCTCTGTCCTCGTCCATCCTGAGGAAACATCAGAAATAGTGATGAGACTGTGATGAAGGTAAATAATCTGTAGAGGTTGTAGTTAAATAATCCCAATTCACTGCATTTTTATCAAACAGGAACATTTCTAATCCATTCTGATTAACAACTGAATCAATAAATCAATGATGTCTCTGTATCATTTTCATGTTTTCAGAGTTTAAGCTGCTTTTTTAACTGTTCCCTGCAGTGAGAAAAGAACTGGCACCTTTTCCAGCCCCTCATCCTGCAGCACTGAATGTGCTCTAAAGTTCTTTCCAGAGCAAATGTCTCTGCACTTGCAGCAACATGTTGTAGTCATGGATCCGTGAGGAGAACCGGATACAGGAAACGCCCCCACTTTGATCCCAAAACCCAACTGGTGGCCAACGGTGGTCCGGCAACGACGGGGACGCTGGTCCATCGGCCCGACAACACTGGTTTTGCACAGGCCAACATGGTGAAAGGACTGTGCACCGTTCATTTTAAAGAGCTGATGAATTTCATTTTTCACGATAGTAGAGGCTAATACCTACAAAATGATGTTTTGTGTGGTTGTGAAATGTTCTAAGGCAGAGTTGTGGTTCAGAAAACCTTACTTTAAAGGTGAGCCTTGAGGTCTGATACCAAAGTTTTCAGGGTTCTCTTTGGAGCGGTCTCTCTTCATGGACACACAGCTGGGCACTACGGACTCTGCTCTCTCTTCCTCTTCCATCACACATTCGCTCATTTTTAAATGTGAGTCTAAACGGTGAAGCAGGAACAGTCTGCTGACACAGAAAAGAAGATTAAAGAACATGATTCTCAGCATGAAGACAAGCAGAGGTCTGTCCAATGACGTATTGTCGGCTCATTCACATCAAAATCTATTATATGATGTCACCCTGTACATCATACAGGCCACATATATATTGGAAAAAAGTTTTGGGACATCTTAAAAGTTTACACCATGTTAAATATAAAATAGTTGTGGAAAAAATGTTTCTCCTGGGTGTTTCAAAAGGTGCGGTGGCATTAGACGGACGCACACAAATACAAATGAAATCATTTTTTATCTGGTTATGGTTTACAAGAAAACCTAAATTCTTTCAAGATGTCAGTTCTCAACATTAAATTCAACAAATAAGACGAGAATGCATTCAAACCTAAACAGAAATACGTCATCACATCATCAAAGTGGGTCAAATGCAGCATCATCTTCTGTCATCTCAGACAGGATTCCAAGAAGAGGATCTTCATTTTCAACAACGCACTTGACATTTCATCATGGCTTGTCTGTCAGATTACAAGCAGCTTTTTTTGATCAGGCGCATCATGTTCTCTCACGAACACATGATGGTGCTGGAAAAACATCTGTAGCCTGACCTAGGGGTCAAAACTCTGCATGGCGTGCACAGCTACTATTTGCAGCTGGTGGTTGTGGTGAGGAGATCCCAAACATATCTAGCAAGCTTGTTTTGGAGCAGAGCTTGTCCACCACTCTGACCCCACTCATCACAGAAGTCCCACCATATCCATGGCCAGGTGTGTTGGCAGCATTGGAGCCAGCCTCAGGAAAAAGGTGTTCAATATCTCAGAAGTGATGATCAGTTGCCACGACCCAACAGAAGTCAAGCAACCCAACATGCTGAATAGAATGATGACACACAGCAAAGGGCAAAAAAACACCCAATTCTGCTCAGACTAATCTATCTGACCACATGTACAGGACCAAAATATCAAAACACACATGGGTTTAGGTTTCGTTTCGTTTTCTTGACTGCTTCATTCAAAACAGAACAAATTTCATAAATCCATAATAACAATTCATATTCCACAAAGAACCAGTTTGTTAAACAATAAAATGGAATGCCTTGATCTCTCCCTCTTTACATACTCTCCTTTTTTAATAAAGATTGATTGTCCCCCTGGTGGAGGGACAAAGAGAGGAGGCTAAAACTTTCGCGTTTGTGTCCCTCTTTCCGTGGATTTTTCCACTAACTGCAAATAATATCGTCGACTTATTGTGAGTATTAAAATGTGCTTCCTCAACCTCTAAAATGTTGGCTCAGGGTTAGCGGAAAACGCAGTTAGAGGAAACACGGTACAAAGGTTGATCATCCGTCACAACATTCCCGTCGACCAGCCGCAATGTGTGTCCGAAACACGCGCACGCTCATTGCGAACACGCAGTTTATTAAGCCGCATCTCGCAGCGGAACATTGATTCGAGACGACAGCAGTGAAAGAACCAAATGCTACCTGAATATTAGAGGTTTTCCATCAGGGCTCGGTCAGTCAAGATGGAGCCCGAAGTTGAGAACTTTCACTTTCGCTTCTTCTTCCTCTACACGTCCCGTGTTTGTGGTTGGATCGCGTCATATCCAGCACAGGCGCCTCTCTTCAGAACAATTTGGTCCACGTTTTAACTGAAATACTGGGAAACAACTGGAGTTCGTCTGACAGATGTTCGTTTTTGGGTGCGGAATCAAACTGGGTCAACTTTTTGATCTATAGGATCCCCTCTGGTTCAAAGTGTCCCCTATAGGATATTGACAGTAGTGACCTTTTGGGGGCTGCACACACCTCTTAATGGTGACGGCACCAACGGAGCTGATCCAGTTGTCATCAGCTGGCCAGTCTGACTCCAGCTCATTAGGGGAAATTTGCTGATCTGGAGGAGAAGCTTTCAAAACTTGACAGGCTGGGGGGAATGACTGTAATTTTGGAATCAGCGTGCCAATTTTATTTTTAATCAGAATAATTTAAATAATTCAACAGGATATTTTCAGATTGTTCCCAGTGTAACTTCACCTGAAATGTGGACTCCAGAATATCACCATTAAATCCATTTAATCACTTAATAGCTGTGGAATTTGAGCCGTGAGAAAAATATCTCTCCATCATGATTTCCAGAATTTTTCATCAATATCTGAGATTCTTTGAAAGCTTCGCTGGTGTTGGGTTTTTATTGCTTCTGCTTCATTTTCAGGCGCAGTTCTTTTATTTTTAAATCAAATCAAATCATCTTTATTTGTAATGTCTGTTGTAGTCAAACTTGGTGCTATGCAGAATCCCAGGGCCTGATCCCTAACAATCAACAGGAAAATCTCCCCTTTAACAGGAAGAAACCTTGAGCAGACCAGGCTCATATGGGGGGGGGGGGGGGGGACCCTCCTGCTGATGGGGGGTGGGTAGGGAGGTGGTTCAGGTGCGCCGTGCAGGTCTCACTTTCCTTTACCTTCACTTCCTGTTTCCCTGGCAAAGAGGCCGTGGATTATTGATGCCTCCACAACCCCCCCCCCCCCCCCACCCTCGCTGCAGAACCCACCGGCGCTCCGCAGGACTCTCCAAGCATCACGAGTCTCCTGAGAACATGCACAAACCCCGGCCGCAATATCCAATAAAGCAGAGCCGGCGGGAGGCTCGCCCACCAGGAGCAGGAGGCGGCAGGACCAGACCGGGTCCAGCAGAACCCGACACAGAGAAGGAGACAAGGACACCTTCTGGTGTCTTCATTCCACACAACAGCAGGAAGATCTGGGATAAATGTTGAGGGGAATAACGGTAATTCTAGTTTTCCAGTTGGACGAGGCGTTCAGGAACACGCGCGGCCCACCTGCCCCCCCCCCCACCCCCGCAGAAACATGATTCAATGATGAAACATTCATGATAACATTCTGCTCCTTCCCTTATCTTCCAGAAAGGTCTCAAATGAAGGACTCCTGATACTCCAGAGCTCCAGATATGAGATTAATCAGGAGGAATTACCAGAGTTCTGTTTATTCCAGAGGAACACGCCCCCCAGCCCTCAGCATAGAGATAAGGAGCCAATGATAGGAAGGAGGGGCCAAGATGGGGAGAGGGAGTGGCCAAGAGAGGATGGGAGGGGCCAAAAGGAAAGGGAGGGGTAAGAGAGGGGAGGGAAGGGCCAAGATGGGTGAGGAGAAGCCAATAGAGGAGGGGAGGAAAGGAATCAAAACCGTCTTCAATGTACCTTTATAGTCCCTCCCTTTCTCCCAGTATAAGATTCAAGATTCAAGATAACTTTATTGATCCCTTTAGGGGGTGTCCACCAGGGAAATTAGCATCTCCAAAGATCTACAGCATCTACAAAATTTCCCACCACCATTTCACCCCATCAAACCTATTAAAGATAATAGAATATAAGCATAATTAGCAAGGCAGCATTAATATTTCAGAGCTTTTTAGATTAGATGATTAATTTTATTCAAAAGTATAATGAAGACGGTGAAGTTTAGGAAGATGGGGACACGTCAGAATTAGATTTATCTGACAATGATGACGACATCCTGGATGCCAGTTATCAACCCCAACCTCAGGAGCAGAGCAGCACTGAAGATGAGAGCAGTGGTGATGAGTACCCCATCCCACATCCCACTGAACAGAGCAGGGGACGTAAACGTCCCCGTGGCGAAGATAATGGTTAGCCAAGACTTAGTGGATATTTGTTTATTTTAGGGCTTTAGGGCTAAGTAAATGTTTTAGAGGAGTACATAAAGGTACAGCACCATTCAATGTTTCTAGCAAAATGCCAATTTTCAGGTTCAGGCTCTGCGCGGCCAGATCCAACACTCCCAGGAGTAGCTGCAACAACAGGACCAAGCCCTAATCCCAAGCAGGGACAATCTTATAAAGGTAATAATAATAATGGTTCTTATTTTGCATGCCTTGAAGGCAATCATAAAATTTCATATAAATGTTCACTCAGATTCAACTATGTTATGCACTAATACACCTCAGTGAATTGCTTGTGTGAGTCACTTCGCAATAAGCACAATTGTATTTTGATTCTTGTGCAGGACGTGGAATGCGCTGGAGGGCAGCTCCATTTATGCCCAACCTCATGGATTTTACGAATGGGATGAAACGGAGCATGATCGGAATGGCTGGACCCCACTGAACTATGTGGAACAGTACATAGATCACAATTTGATAAAAAACATAGCTGATTGCACCAACGCTGTGTCACTGAGTAGGAGTGGGGACCTACTCAGAACATCAATAGATGAGGTCTACCATTTTTTTGGTGCCTGTATCCTAATGTCCTGTCTCCCATACCCCAAAATAAGGATGTACTGGTCCAGGTCCATCAGTGTCACTCCCATAACGGAAAGATTCACTCGGGACAGATTTTTCAGGCTGAGGCAATCATTAAAACTCCTGATTGATGATGATGTGCCAGAAGACCTCAGGAAGCGGGACAAATTTTGGAAGGTGCGACCTTTCGTCGATAGGATTTGCAAGGCTGCAGGTCTCAGGCTCGGCCTGAATCTGTATCCATCGATGAACAGATGATTCCCTTCACAGGAGCCTGTCCATGTAGGCAGTATTTGCCCATGAAGCCAAACCCTGTTGGTATTAAGAACTTTGTTTGTGCCACAACAGATGGCATTGTGCTGGACTTCGACCTCTATCAAGGTTCAGCTGCATTGCGTGAGCAGGTCGAAGAACCAGAGGGTCTGGGTTTGGGAAGTTTGGTAATGGCTCGTCTGTGTAAAACCCTGCATCGTGGCACAAAAGTGTACTGTGACCGGCTCTTCACCAGCATCCAAGGTGCGGAGCAAATGCTGAAGAAGGAGCTGTACCTTACCGGTACAGTAATGAAGAACCGGGTCACTGCAGCGGTGCAGAAGTTACCCACAGACAAAACTATGCAAACTTCCGGAAGAGGAACTTCCAAAGAAGTTTCTAGTGAAGATGGACAGTTGTGTGTCGTTAAGTGGTTCGACAACAAACCAGTTCTAATGATATCTGCTGTTCATGGGACACAGCCTGAAGATACCTGCCAGCGCTGGGATAAAAACAAAAAAAATATGTGTCTGTCTCCCGACCATGCATTGTTCGGGAGTACAACATGAAAATGGGTGGAGTTGACCTGATCGACAGAATGATCAGTTATTATCGCATGAGCAGCCGTACCAAGAAATGGACAATTAGGATGCTCATGCACTTCACAGATCTGGCTTTAGCCAACAGCTGGCTACTGTATCGAAAAGATCTGGCAACGTGTGGGGCTCCAAGGAAGAGCATCATGCAGTTCCTGGAGTTCCGCATGGACGTGGCCAGGACCTTCTTGGCCCAGCATCATAGCCAAGAAGAGGATGCAGAAGAGGATCCAGAGCTGTCAGAGGGAGATGATGACTCTTCAGAAAGTAAAAAACGCCCAGTGCTGGCAGTGCCCCATGTGTCTGTCCGCAGGAGGGCGAATGCACATCTCCCAGAGATGCTAAATATGAAGAATGCCGCACGGTGCAGAGCAGCAGGCTGCACAGGGAGAACCCGGGTGCGTTGCGTGACCTGCAAGGTGTTCTTGTGTGTACAAACCGAGCGCAACTGCTTTTTAGAATTTCATAAGTAGCTATGTTTGTATGTGTTAATGTGTTATTATTGTCATTGTTGTTCAAAAAATGTTCAAAACTATGTTTGTATGTGTTATTAATAATGTGTTATTATTGTAATTACAGTATAACTTGCTCAAAAATGTTCAAAATTATGTAAATATGTGTTATTAATAATGTGTTATTATTGTAATTACAGTATAACTTGTTCAAAACATGTTCAAAACTATGTAAATAAAGAGTTTTTCATTCTATTACACAAAAACTGTATTATTGATTTTATTGTGCTTTATGGTGATTCAGACCCAGTGTCCACATATGTGGACAACATTTTTCTCTAAAACTACATCATGTAAAAAGATGATGCTTAGTTTTTATACTTATTGGGTTCCAATAAGTCCAAATAGCAAAGAGAAATAAAAATTGCATATCAAAACAAGAGCGTGGGTCTTAAGAGGTTTTAAATTAATGAGACTAAGTGCCTTCAGCTGAATCATGTTTACAGCTAAATGCTAACGCTAGCCTGCTAACGTGATCCTCCTGCTTCGTGTAGCAAATACACCAATCTTCACGCCTCCCTGCCAGCCTGGGCAGGAGCTGAGCTGGTGCCCCATGAACTGGCCCCACACCTCTTTGTGGATAGGTCCCCCGCTGGTCCCCCGCTGGTCCCCCGTTGGTCCCCCACTGGTCCCCCATTGGTCCCCCGTTGGTCCCCCGCTGGTCCCAGATTGGTCCCCCGTTGGTCCCCCACTGGTCCCCCGCTGGTCCCCCATTGGTCCCCCACTGGTCCTTCGCTGGTTCCCCGTTGGTCCCCCATTGGTCCCCCACTGGTCCTTCGCTGGTTCCCCGTTAATCCTGCGTTGGTCCCCCATTGCCCCCCATTGGTCCCCGGTTGGTCCCCCATTGGTCCCCCACTGGTCCGCCGTTGCTCCCCCGTTAATCCCGCGTTGGTCCCCGTTGGTCTGCCGTGTCCTCCCCCATTGGTCCCCCGTTGGTCCCCCGTAGGCCCCATATTGGTCCCCCACTGGTCCGCCGTTGGTACCCAGCATTAATCCCGCGTTGGTCCCCCATTGGTCCGCCACTGGTCCACCACTGGTCCCCCGTTAATCCCGCGTTGGTCTCCCATTGGCCCCCCATTGGTCCCCCACTGGTCCGCCGTTGGTCCCCCATTAATCCCGCGTTGGTCCTCCCAATGGTCTCCCGTTGGTCCCCCATTGGTCCCCCGTTGGTCCCCCATTGGTCTCTCCCGTTGGTCCCCCGTTGGTCCCCCGTTAATCCCGCGTTGGTCCCCCATTGGCCTCGCATTGGTCCCCCATTGGTCCGCCGTTGGTCCCCCATTAATCCCGTTGGTCCCCTGTTGGGTTGGTCCCCCGTTGGTCTCCCGTTGGTCCCCCATTGGTCCCCCGTTGGTCCCTCTGTTGGTCCCTCTGTTGGGTTGGTCCCCCGTTGGTCTCCCATTGGTCTCCCGTTGGTCCCCCGTTGGTCTCACGTTGGTCCCCCGTTGATGATGAGGGGGGAGGACCTTTCTTGGCCTGACAATCCTGCCGCAGCTCTGGCAGTAAAGGATCCGATATCCTCACTAGAGCCCATCAGAACCCATAATCACGAGATTAGGGACACGTCCCCCCCCGGCGCCACCAGCCGTCTTCTGGCTCCCGGAAGGTCTCCTGTCGGCGCTCGCGCAGCATTGGAGCGACAGAAGGGGCTGAGGACGGGACCAGATGGCGGTGGTCCTCCAGGCACAGTGGGGAAGAGGGGGACACAATACGGGAATAACATCTCGGAATAACATCTCGGAATAACATCCAAGCAGAGTCTTCTCATGGACACTCACTTTCTAGAAGAGAGACAGAAGAAAGAGTGAGGAGGTCAAACCAGGCTGCGGTTCCGTTCGTCACCGCCAGGGGGGAGCAGAGGGCCTAAAGGTGACGTGGATCGCTGCAGTTTGCTCGCGCCTCCATCAAAGGTCCAGGGGGGAACTTTGGTCTTGACTTCAACACTCAGCAGAGCGTCTCCATGGCGACCGCTTCGCCACGTGCTTTATTATTTAGGGTTTGATCGGAGTCGCATCCCAACAACGATCCAGATGAAGAGTTCACGATTGTCCCGCTCACGCGCGGCCCTCAGACGTCCTGCCGCTTGACACCACTGCCCCCCAGTGGTGAGAGGAGGAACTTCAACCCAGTTTCTGCTCTTCCTGTCCTGAGCCTGGTCCTGGTCCTGGTCGTGTTAGCTTCAAACGACCTGAAACACGAGAAACACAAATGAGGCAAAGACAACAGTTTTGAATTTTACTTGCAAGGAGAACGGAGAGATGTGCTCAGGTCCAGATCTCCAACTCGTTCTGACGCACACCTCCCGCCATCCTTCTTTTATTGAGATTAGGAGGTCCCTAGTTACAGAAGTCAAATGTGTCTAAGGGGGGGGACACAAGATAGCAGGTCCCAAACAAAGCAAAAGACTGTGAGTCATAATGGTGAGATTATACGTAGGCCTTCACTGATTTGATTAGCTTAGCTCGCACACAGCACATTCTTCCATAGCAGACAGATTAAAAGAACTCCTCCTGGGTCATGCCCTAACCCTAACCCAGCTCCTGGGTCATTGTCAGGCCCTAACCCTAACCCAGCTCCAGGGTCATTGTCAGGCCTAACCCTAACCCAGCTCCTGGGTCATTGTCAGGACCTAACCCTAACTCAGCTCCGGGTCAGGCCCTAGCCCTAACCCAGCTCCTGGGTCAGGCCCTAACCCTAACCCACCTCCTGGGTCAGGCCCTGACCCTAACCCAGCTCCTGGGTCAGGCCCTAACCCTAACCCAGCTCCTGGGTCATTGTCAGGCCCTAACCCTAACCCAGCTCCTGGGTCAGGCCCTAACCCTAACCCAGCTCCTGGGTCAGGCCCTGACCCTAACCCAGCTCCTGGGTCAGGCCCTGACCCTAACCCAGCTCCTGGGTCAGGCCCTAACCCTAACCCAGCTCCTGGGTCAAGGCCCTAACCCTAACCCACCTCCTGGGTCAGGCCCTAACCCTAACCCAGCTCCTGGGTCAGGCCCTAACCCAGCTCCTGGATCAGGCCCTAGCCCTAACCCAGCTCCTGGGTCATTGTCAGGACCTAACCCTAACCCACCTCCTGGGTCAGGCCCTAGCCCTAACCCAGCTCCTGGGTCAGGCCCTAACCCTAACCCACCTCCTGGGTCAGGCCCTGACCCTAACCCACCTCCTGGGTCAGGCCCTAACCCTAACCCAGCTCCTGGGTCATTGTCAGGCCCTAACCCAAACCCAGCTCCTGGTCAGGCCCTAACCCTAACCCAGCTCCTGGGTCAGGCCCTGACCCTAACCCAGCTCCTGGTCAGGCCCTAACCCTAACCCAGCTCCTGGGTCAGGCCCTAACCCTAACCCACCTCCTGGGTCAGGCCCTAACCCTAACCCAGCTCCTGGGTCAGGCCCTAACCCTAACCCAGCTCCTGGGTCAGGCCCTAACCCAGCTCCTGGATCAGGCCCTAACCCTAACCCAGCTCCTGGGTCAGGCCCTAACCCTAACCCAGCTCCTGGGTCATTGTCAGGCCCTAACCCTAACCCAGCTCCTGGGTCAGGCCTAACCCTAACCCACCTCCTGGGTCAGGCCCTGACCCTAACCCACCTCCTGGGTCAGGCCCTAACCCTAACCCACCTCCTGGGTCAGGCCCTGACCCTAACCCAGCTCCTGGGTCAGGCCCTGACCCTAACCCAGCTCCTGGGTCAGGCCCTAACCCTAACCCAGCTCCTGGGTCAGGCCCTAACCCTAACCCACCTCCTGGGTCAGGCCCTAACCCTAACCCAGCTCCTGGGTCAGGCCCTAACCCAGCTCCTGGATCAGGCCCTAACCCTAACCCAGCTCCTGGTCATTGTCAGGACCTAACCCTAACTCAGCTCCTGGGTCATGCCCTAGCCCTAACCCAGCTCCTGGGTCAGGCCCTAACCCTAACCCACCTCCTGGGTCAGGCCCTGACCCTAACCCAGCTCCTGGGTCAGGCCCTAACCCTAACCCAGCTCCTGGGTCATTGTCAGGCCCTAACCCAAACCCAGCTCCTGGGTCAGGCCCTAACCCTAACCCAGCTCCTGGGTCAGGCCCTGACCCTAACCCAGCTCCTGGGTCAGGCCCTAACCCTAACCCATCTCCTGGGTCAGGCCCTAACCCTAACCGACCTCCTGGGTCAGGCCCTAACCCTAACCCAGCTCCTGGGTCAGGCCCTAACCTAACCCAGCTCCTGGGTCAGGCCCTAACCCAGCTCCTGGATCAGGCCCTAACCCTAACCCAGCTCCTGGGTCAGGCCCTAACCCTAACCCAGCTCCTGGGTCATTGTCAGGCCCTAACCCTAACCCAGCTCCTGGGTCAGGCCCTAACCCTAACCCACCTCCTGGGTCAGGCCCTGACCTAACCCACCTCCTGGGTCAGGCCCTAACCCTAACCCACCTCCTGGGTCAGGCCCTGACCCTAACCCAGCTCCTGGGTCAGGCCCTGACCCTAACCCAGCTCCTGGGTCAGGCCCTAACCCTAACCCAGCTCCTGGGTCAGGCCCTAACCCTAACCCACCTCCTGGGTCAGGCCCTGACCCTAACCCAGCTCCTGGGTCAGGCCCTAACCCTAACCCACCTCCTGGGTCAGGCCCTAACCCTAACCCAGCTCCTTGACCAGAGAAGTTCGAGGTGACACATCAAGCATCATGAACATGAAGCATTAGCAAATAATAAGAAACATTAAGTGATGAGGAACAATATAACAGGAATAAAGAATATAACAAGGTGAAAGCAAATAAGAGAGAACTTTAATATAATGGATCTAACATTTCCCTCCTGTTTATCACATATTTGCTTCAAATTCTCAGCCATTTAACAACCTCTTCCAGGAGATTTTCAAAGTCCTGTTTATGAACACAAATACATTTACACTCTGGAAAATTAGCTCAATTCCCTCACAGTCTTCAGAGTCTGTAGTCAAATCCGGTTCTTGTCTGCTGATTAAGGGATACAACTCGTCCATTCGGTTTTCCATGGGAGCGACAGCTGTGGTGATAAGGCGGTTAATAAGAGGACGCAGGCAGGGAACACAACAACATCCACACAAGGTCAGGATTGCAGCAAAAACAGCTCCAGAAATCAGGATAGATGGAACCAATGTCTTATACTTCCCAAACACATTCATCCATCCGTCCCACATCGCGGTCTTTGCTCCTGAGTGCTCCTTCATCTTGCTGTTCAGGGGGCGAAGGCCTTCTATGGCCAGTGTGAGACTCCCATCCAACGCAGTGTTGTTAGGAATGAAGGTGCAACATTGATCTCCAAACACAGCACACACACACACACACACACCTTTCTCAGCCAACAACATATCCACTGCGATCCTGTTCTGGAATGCCATAAGGGAAGTAGCCGACAGTTGGCTATGAACAGCCTCAAAACCGCTCTGAGTCCAATTTCCTAAACGTTGAACATTGTAATGGATGTAGTTGATCCTGTCTACGTTCTTATTTATTGTACACCACCAACAAATAGAAGATTCAAAGCCAGCAGCTACTTGATCCACTAATTTATACTCATCTGGAACACCGCGTGGAACACCGATAGCATCAATACATGTAGGAACATTATACGTAGGAACATTTTCAGATTGCCATGCAGATCTTTTATTACGACGTCACTGTTCAGGCATAAATCCATGCCTGTGAGTGACTAATTGATCAGCCGACGTAGGGAAACACAGAAATTAGCATAAGAAGTGTTTTTAAGCACATAGTCCTGTAGCTCTCATAGGCAACGTATCAAACAGTCTCTCATCCCCACACCACCACCAGAAATAAAATAAATAACAGAGACACAACTTCAGAACCTTATAATGCATGCATGAGCAGCAGGGTGCAACAAATGAACAAGCGATTAAAGAGGTGCTAAAGACGTGAAGCTAAAATAACAGAGCTGTTGAGCTTCAGGTGAATGAAAAGCTTCCAGGTCAAATACAGCATAAGAGCTGCCCTGCTGCTAGTTACAGGCCATGGATAATCTTTCCATGCTGCAGCGTTGTTTCTACCCAGGATGCTAGCTCTGCTAAGGCTGGTGAAAGGAACTGTCACGGTTGTGCTCGCATTTGATGGCAGACACACCTGTGGTGCTATGGAAGGAACGCTGCTGCAGTCACATTGGTCCTTTAGGTGGTTATTTACACTTTGCTTGCCATGCCATATTTTGGTAACGTTCAATCTTAGACCTGGGGGTTTCCATACATAAAAACAACGCATATGAAGAAAAACACACTCCAAAACATTTAATTGCATTCTGTAGCCACTTGGGAGTCATTTGAACTTAACCTTGTATAACTATTATGTTTATCAGGAATACTATGATTACAGTTAGCACCGAGCCTAGCATACTACAGCATCAGCCAATCCTCTGGATTTCTCTCTCTTTTTTTTATTTTAATTATCTTTTGTTTATTTTACCCGCTGCTGTCCTTGTGATGTTTATGAAATCGGTACACTATTTATGGACCATAACCTGTTGAAGTAGCCCCCCTAAGTGAGTCGGCGGCTCTGAAACACTTCACTGACTTTCGGGTCTACCCAGACTCTACTCGTCTAAGTCCACCCTATTATCAGACTTTGCATCACCTTCCCGGTCGGAGTTTCCAACAGAAATGACCTTCTTGCAGTGACTGAGGTGTACCCAGGTTGATCTTTCAGCTATTTTAGCAGCAGTAGGTGTAGACAAAAGAACTTGGTCAGGTCCTTCCCACTCAGGTGAATACCAGTGTTTCTTTTTTACGCTCCTCACTGGGACCCAGTCGCCTGGCTCCACCGTTCTGTTGGGAGACAGAGGGCGTCTCAGTTTCATGACCTTGCTTTTGTTTTTCTAACATTCTTCTCATGTAATCAGCTAGATTAGACTCATCATTTGTCTCCCAGTAGTTTGTGAACTGAGGAAGCCTGTACGGTCTTCCAAATAAGACCTCATAAGGAGTTAGGCCTGCGGTGCTTGTAATGTTTATATAGAGCTTAGCCAAATCCACACATTGTCCACGGTCTCCCCGTCTCTTCCATGCATCTCTTCAGTCTGTTTTTAATAGTGCCATTAGTTCTTTCAACTAATCCTGCGCTCTGAGGATGATAGGAGCAATGGTGTTTTAAGTCAATATGAAACATAACACTGATCTTTTTAACAACTTGATTTACAAAATGAGTACCATTATCACAGTAATTTTTTTCTGGGATCCCATATCTGGGTATGATATCTTTGCAGAGTGCTTTAGCAACTGTTAGCGCATCTGGGTTTTTTGTTGGAAATAGTTCTATCCATTTTGAAAATGCATCTATTATGACTAGACAGTATTTTTCCCTTCACTTTTATTTAATTCTATGAAGTCCATATGTATAGTTTGGAATGGATATTGGGGAGCAGGAAATTTTCCTCTCCTTGGTCTCAGATTTCCTTGTGAATTGTGTCTCGCACACGTCAGACATGTTCTACAAATTTTTTTTGAATAAGAATTACCGTATTGGCCCGAATATAAGACGACCCCCTCTTTTTCAAGGCTCAAGTTTGAAAAAAGACTTTTTGAACACCAAATTTAATTTTTATACAGAAAATAATTACAGTACACCTGAAACAAATGATTATAACGATATATTCGAGAGAAAAAGCATGTTATTTTGCCTCATTCAAATCATGCAACAACTGTCTATCACATCTTAATATCTGAACATTTAAATATGTAAACTAAAGTGCAATCACATTTGTAAATGAACGGCTTCTGGTTTTTGAAATGTAAATAAACCAATCTACTGTGATAAAACAACAAAATTGCAATAACTGCATTAACCATCAAAGTGAAGTCTAACTGTAGCTGTAGTCTTGAAACAAATCTGAATAAGGAAAAACATTGCGTTAAAATAATGCAAACTGGTGTAAACTTGAGAGTCGCTGAGCTCTGTCATGTCAGAACATTACTCCTCACAAACATCCTCTGGCTCCTCCCACAGCACGTCATCCTCACTGCCCCAGGGCATTTGATAGCAACATTTCTTAAACCCGTGGATGATGCTCTTGGGGAAACTGCATCCCACGCGTGGAGGATCCACTCACAGAGCAAACGTACCGGAGGCTTCTGGATCTCTCCTGTCGGTGTGAGTGCGTGATCACCAGACAGGAGCCACTCTGTGGATTTCTTTGGCAGATTGGCTTTGAATGGTTTGTTGACCACAACATCCAACACCTGCAGCTGACTTGTTATTCCCCCCCGGAATGATCACCAAGTCGCCGTTCATCGCCTTCACTTGTTTTTTGACTGGATCAGACAAGTGTCCACAAAATGCATCCAAAATCAGCATGTTCCTCTTTTTTCTGAGCCCCCCACGCCGTCTGCCCCACACAACCTTGAGCCAGTCCACTACAAGCTCGGTCTCCATCCAGCCCTTTTCCTGGGCACGTACAATAATGCCAGCTGGCATCGCCTCCTTAGGCACTGTCTTACGCTTTAAAACCACATACGGAGGGAGCTTGGTTCCGTCTGCGAGGCAGGCTAACATGACGGTAACGCGGCTCTTCTCATTTCCAGTGGATTTTAGAATAACAGATTTCTCACCTTTCTCGTGTACAGTGACAGGTGTTGGCATGTCAAAAACACAGGTGTCTGATCAGCATTGCCAACCTGATCCAGTGGGTGAGAGTGCTTTTCCTTAAGTTGATCACATAATGCTGAGAGGAGACAACAGCTCTCCAGAGTCAGAGGGCAGGCGCTGGGCTAGACTTGTTCTGCGTCGCAGCGTTAGTCCGTTACGCCGCGTCATTCTTTTCCACCAGCCGAGGCTCGCTCTGAACTCAGCCGTGGGAATGTTTAGCTCTTTGGCTATTTCCACGGCCTTGAGCTGAATGACAGCTCTGCTGATGGGCGTCCCGTCCTTTCGTTTCTCGTCCACGTACGCGCACACCCTCCTGTCGAGCTCTTGGAAGCGGCCGCTCTGAGGACCACGAAGGCTTTTCTCTGACTGTGAGCATTTTTTAGGCCATCTTTTTGAGCTCTCCATCTCCGTACATTACACTCCGTGACACCATATTTCACAGCCGCTTTGCAATTGTTTGAAGACTCCGCCTCATTTATCACCATCATCTTGAAGTTTGCATCATAACTTCTCCTCAGCGCCGGTTAACCTGGCCGATCTTCGACCCACTTCTCCAGATTGTCGCTACGTTTCTCTATTTTCTGTTATCTCTTCTCTTATTTTCTTCTCTTTTCTTTCTTACCGCTATTTTTATTTTTCTTCTTCGTGCTACCGCTATTTTTATTTTATCTTCGTGACAGGGGTTCGCTTTGGCCTGGGGAGTTAAGTTCAGCATTCGCACGTGATGACTCCTGTGGTGAAGATCATAAACAACAGCAAAGATATCTGGCGCCATCTAGCGTTGTGAATGGGTATAATGTCTAGACCCCGAATGTAAGACGACCCCCACTTTTTCAGTCTTATTTCAATGCAAAAACACCGTCTTATATTCGGGCCAATACGGTAAATCCATAGGTTGTATAATGCTGCTGTATCTGTCCTACCGTCCCTCCTGTTGAGACATGTGTTACATGGCTCAATATAGCGGCCCATTTACACAGATTTTTTGGTAGGATAGGTTTTGCTGCTGGTCATACATAGATGTCTTCTTTTAAGGTTGCACACAGCCAGGGCTTTTTCCATCGCCATCGTTTCTCTGGGGGGAAATGTTGCATTTCTTTATCTTAAAAACAGCAAATCTTTAGTTTGTTCTATAGGAGCTCCATATGTTTAGTGTCAAAGACTTCTTAGATTGTGTTCATTGCTGGCACATAAAGAAAAATGCTTTGATTTTACTAAAGTGACACAAACCCATCTCAACACTGTTTTTTATATCCTCTATATTATTGTGCGTAGTCTGTGTAACTGTTGTGCTTTTATTTCTGCTGGCTTCTTTAATGGGATGTAAACCAGCCTGACATAATACCAGTTGAGTACTTATTTGATGTTGCCAAAGGTTTAAAACAGCCTGACAGAATAAGAAATTGTGAAAATTAGAGGATGAATTATACCTGGTGGTATCTGATCTTGAATGGCAAATTTTAGAGTATTTTATAGGGAAGTGAAAAATGTTTGGACCTCTATCAGCAAAGAGAAAGTTTTAAGAACTGCTCTAAAAACACCACCTCAGGGCTATATCCAAATCTCTCCGTTTACTGATGGGCGTTGAAACGTCAATACGCGGATTCATACATTTAGAACTGGACGTTGCACCAGAACTGGAAGCGCGGACCGATACATTTTTAACAGTGGTCCTGCTTCAGCCCTCCTGGGCTTAATAACAAAAACAAAATTTTTAATTTTGGAAACATTGTTGTCGGTTGTTTCCAAAATTGCTCGCGCTAGCATTCATTTTAAGCTATGCGGTATGGACCATGCTATAATCACGCGCCTAATGCATGCACCCGGTTACTTAAGATGGTAGCGGAATTTAGAACTTTGTCCGGATATACGCGCAGATTCATGTACATTAGAACTGGATGTTTGCAACCTAAACTGTATGAAATGTGCACCCGGATACCCTACACCTTTAGATAAGTCTGGACGCCGCCTCGTAATATATCATAATCGTTATTGGTGGAAAACACGTTGTAGGTTTGTATCTCCGGCACTTCGCAACGTTGCTACGTGAGACTAGCAGTTGCATGCATGGATTGGTAGCGAGGTCCTTGACTGTTAACTCTGCCTTGGCTTGGACTGTTAATCATAGCGGTTAGCGCCTATATCGCGATCTTATATATACGGTATACACTCCTTAAACAGGCCTACGCGATCCGTTTTATGGTAGCGTCACTTACACTCCGTAGTTGGCGTATACGAACTAGACACACGTAGCTTACGTCTGATATCACACCACTGCCTTCCCTACTGATAGAGTCTCCTAAGTGAGGATTGAGCTGCCCTAGTGTTCTATTGGTGTAGGGTTGATTACTCTACCCTATAGCTGTTACCATACACCATCGCCCTTACCCACCTGGATGTATCCTTCAAGACTATGGCAGTCAGCAATAGTGGTTGTGATAATGCCTAATGTGGCTAGCTGTCAGAAGACAATCTGTCGGTAAACGATTGTCTCAAGTCCTCCACTGGCTTAAGTTCAAACAATATAGTCCCCCAATTAGTTTTTTTTATCACACGACCCCGTCCCCATTATCTTAAGAGAATATAAAAGAATGAGTGGAGACAGAAGAGAGAATGAGACGTTTTTTGGCGCGTGTCGCTCTTGATTTTGTGTTTATTTTTGCAGTAAACTTAAAGCCTTTTCCCTTTATGTTTGATTCCATTTAAGCTGATATTCCATTCTTGACATCTTTACTTTACTGTATTCATGGGAGATTTATTTGGTCATTTTGCTTCTTTTTATTTCCTATTTCCCACATTTATTCATAGTTTTTATTAGATTGTGAAGAGAATTATTATATCTTGTTAGCATCTTTGATCTTGTTAGCATGTGTTGTACTATAGTTTTTTTGTTTTCTGTTACAGTTAGTTTAGAAGTTAGGGATAGTATATAATCTTTAGTAGGAATAAACATAAGCAAGTCAGTTGACCCTTCCTTGACATGAATGTTGTTTTGGACGGTTGGGGCCAGGAGACAGTCAGACGGAAAGTGTAGAGACCCCCATCGTAAAATATGACAGCATAGTTTACTGGTGTTGATAAGTTCCTTGGCAGGAATATGACCTCGGACCTGGACATCTGGGGAAGATAATGGAGAAGAAGGACCGCACCAACACCAAAGGGGCTGGAAGAAGAAGATGAGGTCACCCAAGAAGAAGGACTGGATTGGACTGAATTAGCATCAATAATTTTACATATGTCTTTCTATAAAGGACTGGGTCAAGGGATAGTTAGGTTGTCAGACATCATGCCCTGACAATTGATTCTGTTGTTGCTAGGGTTATGAACTGGCCCAGAGCTCTGTATATTGTATCTTGAATTGGTTCTATTTGCTAAATACATTGTGAAATTGGCATTTGTTTACTTGAAGTCTTCATTTAAAGAACACGCGGATTAGCAGAGACACATGAGAGGTATTAAATTCCAACAATTGCAATAAATCCTATAACATTGAACAGACTGACTAAAGTCAAATGACCTGCGGTTCCCACCGATAGCCTCATTCTGATGGGTTTTTGCTGGCTGCACTGAAAGTGATGCAAATCATTCCAAGCTCCATGTCACAAAGACGTAAATACTAAACCCTAAAGATTCTGAAGGCATGATGTAAAATAGTAACATATAATACAGACATTTGAAGAGACAATTAAGAGAATGTTTTCATGCTTATAAGAGTGGCCGAGGAGCCATTTAGAACTTTATAAAGATGCTTGTGTGATACCAGGAACTAATTTAACTTCAAGGCGAAGCTGCTTCTGCTTTGTCGACCATCGACTGATCTCCTGAAAGTCCACCAGCGCTTTTTAAAACTGAATTCTTCATCTATGGAGGGAGTAGACGGCAGATGTTTCCACAGATGCTCTTCACCAGTGGTCAGTGAGTGATGCAGCAGATGAGCGGGAGTTGACTGGCTACAACCAGCTACTGAATCAATGTCTCCAGCCCATAGTGTGGATTCTCTACGAGATCAGACAGCAGCTTCAGCTCTGAATCCTGCAGCTGGTTCTGACTCAGGTCCAGTTCTCTGAGATGGGAGGGATTGGACCTCAGCGCCGAGGCCAGAGAGCCACAGCTGATCTCTGATAAACTGCAGTCCCTTAATCTAAATAAAGAAGGGAAACTTTTATAAGGTTATAAGTAAAACCAGTATTAATCTGAAAGGTTACTCAAAGGCATGATCTGTAAATATTTAATTTAGTTACAGGTTAAAAAATGATAGTAATATGTAATTACCACAATTCCAACCTCTCAGGTTTGCACTGTTCCAAAGGAGAATATATATTGTTCTGGCCCTCACTCTTCCCAGGTTCTCCCACCTCTTTCCCTCCCATCTCATCATGGAGATCCATCTCACCTGTGGCTCATCTTTAAAGGCACAACCTGTCTTAGATGACTTCCTGTCTCCCTCACCATCTCCCTCCTCGTTGGCTGGTGTCTACCAGGCACCCTCACCTAGTTTTGTCTAATTTTGGTTACCATCTGTCGGCTTTTTCATTGTCCTTAAATCAATTTATCATGAATAAGTGGTCCCCGTGTGGCCCTCCCTCCTGAAGGAACTGGGCACAACACACACACTCAGAAAGTGTGAGGACCCTCGGATGGAATAATGGACATTTTTGAGAATGGTGTTTACCCCAGAGTTTCCAGTCGGCAGTTTGGATCCTGGAGAAAACCACAGAGCAGCTTCACTCCTGAATCCTTCAGCTGGTTCTCACTCAGGTCCAGTTCTCTGAGATGGGAGGGATTGGACCTCAGCGCCGAGGCCAGAGAGTCACAGCTGGTCTCTGATAACCAGCAGCGCTCTAATCTGAAAAATGCAGGATAAGGTTATACGGTGCAGGTCTGCATGTTATCTGCGTCAGTACTAAACCTACGTTAGTTCTTAGTTGGGTCAGACCTGAATTCACGATATTACAAGGAATTTTTTAATGTGGTGCATCACAGCAGTGTTGAGAACAGCCTCACTTCACCATCTTAGCAGCTGGTATATAGGTAGAAAAATGAAGACTGACCTGAGCCTCTCCAGTTTACAGTTTGGACTCTGCAGTCCAGAACAGAGCCGCTTCACTCCTGAATCCTGCAACATGTTGATGCTCAGGTCCAGAACCCTAAGATGGGAGGGATTGGACCTCAGCGCCGAGGCCAGAGAGTCACAGCTGATCTCTGATAACCTGCAGCGCCACAGCCTGGAAAAGGAATAAATGGGGCAAATAAAAACACATTTCTAAATCTGAAAATGAAGAGAAAAGCAGAAAATGTAAAGAAATTTAGAAAAGACCAACAGAGGCCTCCTGACCTGAGCGTCTCCAGTCTGCAGTTTGGATGCATCATTGCAGAAGACAGTAACTTTGCTCCGGCATCTGTCAGGCTTTGGTTCTTGCTTAAGATCAGCTCCCGTAGATGAGAAGGGTTTGACGTCATTGCTGAGGCCACAACTTCCCAATGACTCTTTGAAGAAAACTACCAGACAGTCTGTTGTGTATGAAACAAAAATAGTGAGTCAAACTTTGGGATTTCTCATCAACTTATCTGAGAATCTACCTCAACACAAATGTAGCTCATTTCCTGGAAAAGCTAAATTCACACCGTAGAGCAACAGTTTGAACGACCATCAGATCTGAAATGCAACTGAATTATTCTCAACATTTGTCTTATTTTAGAACAGCTCATAATTACTCAATATTTAAAATGATTGTAGCAAATGGTTTAAAGAAACGTGCATCTTTTTATCTGTCTATCGGCTCTTTGGATATTTTGCATTTCATCCAATTTGTACGATGGTGCGTCAAGTCTTAATTCAGCGATCCGATCGATGACATCAGAGTCTCTGGTTGCATCGATTGCCCTCAGCTTCTGTTCTATCTGCCTGTTTCCCTTCAAATCATTTTCACTGCACCTTTTGTTGCTAGTGATGAAGTTGCCACCTAACGGGTGTGGAAAGGCTCAAACAACTTTGTGGGTCACATAAAGGCTCCAAACGGAACCGCCACAAAGACCTAAAACACCCATTTAAACCAACGAGGCCGGCTGTTTTTACGTTGAACAAATGAAGCAAAATAGTCACGAGTCATTAGTTAAAGTGTTTTTCTGTCGTTTGAATACGATGTATACAAACAAACAAAGTTATTTAATGACATGACAGTAATTTCATGATAGTCAGTTAACTTGTGGCTCCTATTATTCCTGCCTTATGTTGGTTTGTCTGGATTGACCTTTGAACTTATATCCAGCCAGTGTTGAACATTTCTGGATGAATTGTTGTTGTTTTTAATTTATGGACGCTGCAATGGAGATAAAGAATTGAAGGAATGACCACTGGAGGGGGTATTGCTACCTGACATGATCCACTCGCTTGATTTAAACGCCGATGTCCGGCCCCAAAAATCTTTACTTACTCGGCCTTCCTGCAGTTCCTCACAGCTGGAATCAGGCGACGTCGTCCCTCATCTGAGGTGTTGTACTGCTGCAGGTTCAGCTCATCCAGAACCTCCTCTGACATCTGCAGCAGGTAGGCCAGAGCTGAACAATGGATCTCTGACAGTCTCCTCTGTGATTTCTTGCCTGACTTCAGGAACTCTTGGATCTCCTGATGGACTGACTGATCCTTCATCTCCATCAGACAGTGGAAGATGTTGATGCTTCTGTCTGGGGAGATTTCATCACTGTTCACCTCCTTCAGGTTGTTGAGGACCTTCTGGATGGTTTTTGGGTGGCTGTTCCTCTGATCCAACAGTCCACCCAGGATCCTCTGATTGGACTCCAGAGAGAGACCATGAAGGAAGCGAACAAACAAGTCCAGGTGGCCATTTTTACTTTCAAGAGATTTCATTAGTTCTCTCCTGAGGAAGTCACCAAGAGATGTGGCTGGATCATTATTAAACAACCCAGCAAACCTGGAAAAGGGGTTTGTTTTCGAATATTTTAGGAACGGTCTTATAACCGCTGTGTCTTTCCTGGTGTAACGGTGGAACATGTAGACGGCAGCCAGAAACTCCTGAATGCTCAGATGAACAAAGCAGTAGACTGATTTCTGGAAGATCACACTCTCTCTCTTGAAGATCTCTGTACAAACTCCTGAGTACACCCCGACACCTCGGAGACGTCCAGTCCACATCGCTCCAGGTCTTCTGAGTAGAACATGATGTTTCCTTTCTCCAGATGTTCAAACGCCAGCCCCAACTTCAGAAGGAGTTCTTTATCAGCCTTAGTCAGTTCCTCTGGTCTCTGCTTTCCTCCATACTTCTGCTTCTTCCTCTTTATCTGAACCCTCAGGAAGTGTGAGTAGAGGTCAGTCAGGGTTTTGGGCAGCTCTCCTCTCTGGTCTCTGGTCATCATGTCCTCCAGAACTATAGCAGTGATCCAGCAGAAAACTGGGATCAGACACATGATGTGGAGGCTCCTGGAGGCCTTGATGTGTGAGATGATTCTCTTGGACAGATCTTCATCACTGAACCTCCTCCTGAAGTACTCCTCCTTCTGGGAGTCAGTGAAGCCTCGTACTTCTGTGATCCTGTCAACACACGAGGGAGGAATCTGATAGGCTGCTGCAGGTCTGGAGGTGATCCAGATGAGAGCTGAGGGAAGCAGGTTCCCCTGGATGAGGTTCACCAGGAGCACGTCAACGGACGATACTTGTGTGACATCAGAGATGACCTGATGCTTGTTGAAACCCAGTGAAAATCTGCTTTCATCCAGGCCATCAAAGATGAACAGAAGTTTCCAGACAGTCAGATCTTCTGCTCTGATCTTCTGTAATGTTGGATGGAAAACATGAAGCAGTGAGAGAAGACTGTGCTGCTCATCTCTGATCAAGTTCAGCTCCCTCCATGAGAGCGGAAGCACCAGACTGATGTCTTGGTTCTCCAAACCTTCTGCCCAGTCCAGACTGAACTTCTGCACTGAGAAGGTTTTTCCAACGCCGGCGACACCGGTTGGTCAGAACCACTCTGATGTGTCTCTGTTGCTCAGATAAGACTTTGAAGATGTCCTGGCACTTGATTGGAGTGTCCTGGATGTTCTTCTTGGAGGTTCTCTCAAGCTGTCTCACCTCATGTTGTGTGTCCACCTCCTCACTTTGTCCCTCAGTGATGTAGAGCTCAGTGTAGATCTGTTCAGCAGGGTTCCACTTCCTGCTTCATGAGTTCCTTCAGTCACATGTTCACATCTTCTCTTCAGACTCATCTTATGACCTTCTATCACCTCCTGCAGTTCACCACCCTCTGAAACAAACAATCTTTTAATCATTTTACAATTGTCATCTACAGCAGTAACACAGATGTCCTCAACTGGAAAATATTCTGTCATGTTTGAATGATAGAAGCAACAGTCGGGTCATGACCCATCTTACTGTCAGTTTGAAATGTTATGTCTTCTTATGTCTATGTACACCTATTCTTTTATTTCATTGGGTTTCAATGTAATTTAGTCTATAACAACCATTTCCATGTCTTCCAAGAGTTTGCTTGGACTAAACAGCTGGTAAAAGCTGGATGATATTTAGAAAAACACATCAAACCTTCTCCAAACACATCATACTCAGCAGACCCATTGTCCTGTAAAGGTCACCTGCCTTCACTCTTTAACACTTTCCAGAACTAAATGACTAAATGTTGCTAAATACTGTCTAAGCATTTAGGAAGGTCTTCAGAGGGTTTGGGTTCCAGTGGAACTAAACAAGTGCTCTCTGGATCTTCTCTTGCACATTGTAAATACACAAGTTGTTCCTTTATTCCGACCCAAAAGTATCTTATTAATACAAATGTACGAGCTTACGTGAGACGCTGTTGTTCAGGTCGGCGGTCTGCAGTTCAGTTCTCCGTTTCTTTTCACTCTCAGGACAGGAGGAATCTCCAATGGAAGCAGACCGTTTCTGATAGCTGTCAAAAATGGGAATAGTGGTTATACATGTCTACTGGGCGTTAGCAACGCCTAAGAAAGGCTGCGTTCACTTCTACTTTCAGTTTGCTCTGACAGTTGAAGATTGAATGAACACTGAGCAAAAAATATAAAGTTATTTAGGTTCTAACAAGCTCGTTTAGTTGGAGAAAAGTGTATTTGATCTAAGTGTTTAGTGGCTTTTCTTCATTGTGAATTTACGTTAAAAATAAAAGTGCCAAATCAGGAATATAACTCATAGAATAGAACAAAAGTTCTCCATTTATGCTCCAAATACAGTAGTCTGGTCTCTGAAACTGATCATTAAATAGCACAGAGGTCACGCGTATTCAAAAGCTTATTTCAACCATTTAGAAATGACTGATATTGTTGTCTATGGGTTTATTAGAACCAGGAGCCTTATAAATAGACTTTTAATGAATTTTCATGACATGTGGTGGAACAGTGTGGCAGAACAAGCTGCACAGACCTGCCATGTCTTACCCATCCGTATCTAAATGGAGAGCTGGAGCACTCTGCAATGATGGATATTGTTGGGAAACTTTAAAATATATGCCTAGGAATTTTTGTGAGATGATGTTAACCCATGTAGGAGAAATGACCAGTTAAAAACACAAGCAATTTTCAGTTTTAAAAGATTTACCACACTAAAATTAACATGGGAGTTAATGGGAGCGAACGCCTGACATGTTGGTGCACCGTTTCATTAATTTAATTTTTCACGATAGTAGAGGCTAATACCTACAAAATGATGTTTTGTATGGTTGTGAAATGTTCTAAGGCAGAGTTGTGTGGTTCAGAAAACCTTACTTTGGTGAGCCTTGAGGTCCAATACCAAAGTTTAAAGGGTGCCACACAAACACATCATCACACTTTAGTTTTCTTACATTTTGGTCTGAACTTCTGAAGTTTATTATTATACTTTTGGACCGGTCACTCTTCAGGGACACCCAGCTGGGCACTGTGGACTCTGCTCTGTCCTCGTCCATCTGAGGAAACATCAGAAATAGTGATGAGACTGTGATGAAGGTAAATAATCTGTAGAGGTTGGAGTTAAATATCCCAATTCACTGCATTTTTATCAAACAGGAACATTTCTAATCCA